>NC_135437.1:1642500-1942500 GCF_051991255.1 Vanacampus margaritifer
CGGAAAACGCGGAGCACAACCGAGAACTTCTGCTCAGGCGGACGTTCAATCGGAAGACGAAGAGTGCCCCGAGTCCAATGCATATTCATCGGAGGAGTGGGTACAGTCTGATCACGGAGAAGACACTGGCTATGGACTACGATGCCACCATGAATGGAGCGGATAAGATGGATCAACCACCCGGTATAGGAACTGAAGGACAATGAGGAAGCCAGACGTAACACCACCGTAACGTCACCGTATCATGATCCTGTGAGTAGACTTGATGGCAACATGGCCAAACACACACTGCAGTATATACTTGCTATTCCCCGGAAAAAAAAGCCAGCAAAAAAGTGTAGCGTCTGCAATCGCAGTGAAACTAATCTGTTGTGCAAATCCTGCGGCGTCCTGTTGCACGCAGGGGAGTGTTACAAAAAGAAAAACTGTATCTGAAACATCCACACAATTGTAAATAGTACCATGGTTGCACACATTTGTAAATAGTTTGCGAAATTGTTTTGTCAAATTGTTACACTGTTGAATGTAAATAAACATATTTTGCTATCAAAAAACACTTTTTCATTGTTGGTGGTAGTGTTTTACAGAAGTAAAGCAGTACAAAGTTTAGGTGTTTGTGGCATCATTCATGGGAAAAAAAGGTGTCAAATTCACTAGAGTGCATGAAATAATATTGTTTCACAAAAAGCTTGATTTCTCCGTATTTTGTTTCAAAACAGAGCATTTGGGTGAAACTAACCATTTTCTGATGAAAGATGAGAGTCCAATCTTTCATTTGGTAGTATGTGTGTTTCCATAGTCCAAACACAAAATTTTCTGTGGACCTTGAAAGATCAGTCAAAATGCTTAAATCGGCTGGCACCCAAGGCATCCCTTTTCTGAAAACGTCTGGCAGTCAAAGAGTTATTACCTTTTTCATGAATAAGTGGTCGAATACACAACACCCTGATTGTATTGCCATTTGCACAGTGGATCAGTTGCTCATGACAAATCGGCATAAATGATAGCTGAAAATGCTCCGTTCATAGTAGCATGTCAGTGAGGTAAAGCAAAGTAAACACAAATCTTTGGTTAGGTTTTGTTTGGTTTTCCTCATTGCTGAGGTAGCTACCGTTTTTTTTATGGTTTGAAGTTAAACAAATCACCTAATTATTTAAACATGACAAACAAAATCTATCATCATGGTCTTATCATAATGCAGCAGGAACGAACAATAAAATGTCAGAGCACTTCTACTTGTCTGCTTCAGCCACTATGTCCACTATGATTGTCTTTGAAAATCTCCCCATTTGAACAAGAATATATATACTAGTCATGTACAAAATTTTATTTTATTTTTTAAATCAGTGTGCACCCCTACTACATTGCAAATTGTGTTTAATTGACCGTCTCCGCAGTCATTTTAAAGGATCTTTGTGCAGTTTGTTACTTTTTTCCTCGCGACTGCCACATCTGACCCAAAGCGTAATTGCAGCATCTGTGTTAGGCTCGTTCATGGTTGGGTGTGAGTATGTGCACGATCTTAAAGAGACAGCCACAGTTGGCAAACGAAGACATGACTTCAAATGAGGTAAGAAAAACTCCGTCCCTCCCCTCTCCAAAGAAACTGTACAGTGTGCAGGGTCCGCACACTCTACCATAAAGGGAAGATAAAAGCTGATAGGTGCAGTCAGAGTAAAACAGTCAGGGCTCTTTATACTCATCTTGGCATTGGTGAAGCATGCATGATGTAGAAAAAGCTTTAAAATTACCTTTTTAAACTGCACAATGCACCTTTAGGCATAAAAAATCTAATTAAACTTGACATGTCATTACAAGTTCCGTGTGTTTGATTAAAAACATTTTTTTAAATGGTCTCAAAGTTGGTCTAAAATGTTTGTCAAATGGCCTAAAAAGGGCTAAACATTTATAGTGATTCTTGAAAGAACCCTGTCTCACTCTTCTGCCTCTCTCTTTCTGTCTGTCTGTATGCTTGTAAATGTCTTACATTATTTTCATTTTTTTTAAAGAGGCACATACACATTTGTCACACACATGCTGTTGAATGGCAACGGTGTTTGCTAACCAAAGTGAACTAATATGCAAGATTTGCGGTTGGCATTAAATGATGAGACTTACCTGAAGAAGAGGAAAGGCTGCTGTCAGCGTCATTAATGTCATCTACCATTTCAAACATGCTGGCAGTGGCAGGGCTTCTTTATTTTATTTGTCCAACTGCTGCTTGTGAAGTGCTTGGATTTTGTCAAACACTGCACACTTCTCGGCTTTTATGCTTTTTGTGTATATAAATGTGTATATATATGTATTTTTTTTAGGCTTTTTTTTTAAGTGGCGAATTTCAGGTGTTATGTTACCTCTCTTGCATGCAAACGTTTTACTGCATCTGTTGCACTCCCAAAGTCATCCTTCTTCGGTAAAAAATGAAGCCAAACTTTCGACTTTTTTGCTTTTGGCATTATGCTATCATTTCAATGTGCTACTGTAGCTCAGGTCACGCAAGTTGACATCGGAAAAGCAAGGGGGCATTACGACAATAGAAGTTGGGCACTGAAATGTTTGTTTTCATTAGTTCTGGTTACTATTACTTAAGTCAGATCCTGTGCCGTATTAGTACTGACTTTTGGTACCCAACCCTAGTACTGACGTCACCCATTTGCGCTGGATTTCATTCATGCTATGCTAAAATGCATTTCCGGGTTTGGAAGCCAGCGAGATTCGCCGACCAATAAGCCAAAGTAATAGTTAAGTATTGTAGCGAGAGTGAAGCCTCGCGCTTCCTATCGTTCTTTGGTTGAGCGTGGCAGCCCACACCTGGTGTGTGGACTTCTGCTGGGATGTCCCCACAATCGGCTCGTCATATGCAGGCAGCACCGCCACATCGCCTGCATCTGCCCAGCGCCAACGCGGCAGAGTTCTGTTTTCACCCACCAAATATTGTAAGGTGTTTGGCTTTACCATCGTATGTATGTTATGAATTGTGTTTTAGAACAATACTTACTGGTGACCATATTTATAATTGCATATGGATAAAAATTGGAACATCTTGTGGCCAACATGTAGCACTAGCAACTAGGGGTGTTTAAAAAAAATCTCTCTCGCTCTCTCTCTCTCTCTCTCTCTCTCTCTCTCTCTCTCTCTCTCTCTCTCTCTCTCTCTCTCTCTCTCTCTATATATATATATATATATATATATATATATATATATATCACGATATTACAGTGTGCAATTCTCGAATCGATTCAATATGAGGCCGAATCAATGTTTAAACATCAATTTCTGATAGAAATATTCAACAAAACGTCTTACTTAAGGTTAGGGTTTACACTTTAAGCATGGAAAAATGTTGAAAATATATATATTTTATTGTGAAATACATTACCATTTATTTACACACACATACACACACACTACCACACACAAAAAAAACAGAACAAAAGTACAGAAAATTGGTACTGTTCATTACCGGTATCAATTATCCGGTACTTAGAATTGGAACCTAACCGGTTCAAATACGAAAGGTACCCATCCCTACTTGTTAGTGAACGAAGCACACGTTGTTTTTACGTCATGGTCCGATAAAAGTTGAAAAGATGTTCGTGAACTGTTTTTTTTTGGGGGGGGGGGGGGGTTACACCAAGTCAAGTTTATTTATATAGCCCTTAATCACACAAGAGTCTCAAAGGGCTTCACATGCCCACAGTTGACAATTATCAAAGACATCCCCTAATCAAACCACAAGAGAGCAAGGGGAAAAGAAGAAAAAACATCAGCCGAAAAATGAGAAACCTTGAGAAGGTACCGCAAATGTGGTAATCCCCCTTCTAGGATGATCAGGCTGCAATGGATGCCGACTGGGCAACATTTTATATAGTTTGTGATACTAAGCATCCCCTAGAATAATGCAAAAGTCAATTGAAGAAGTTGAAGCACAGCAAGACGACGTTGTCAGCGAAGTGGGTCCTCATCCAAATCCAGCCCGGTTGGTCGGAGCAGCTATCTCCATGGATCTCATCCCGGTCAACAAGCACAGAACCCGTAAAGCAGCATCCGAACCGGTCATTTACACTTAACTCCCTCTCCAAGCCATGGAGAAGGGAGGAAAAGAAAGCAGCGGGAGTCACCAGGTACACATCATTCAGCCAAATACAAGAGTATAAAAATGAGTCTTAAGACGCGATTTAAACGTTTCTAGAGAGGTAGCGTCTCTGACCTCTGAGGGTAGGGCATTCCAGAGCACTGGAGCCCGAATCGAAAACGCTCTAGAACCTGCTGACTTCTTTTTGGCTCTTGGAATCTCCAAAAGACCAGCGTGTTGCGGACAAAGGTTTCGTGTCAGAACATATGGTGCATATCAACGAGATAGGAAGGCACTAAGCCGTGTAATATTTTATATGTAAGTAACAGAACCTTGAAATCGCATCTCAAGTAGACCGGAAGCCAATGCAAGTTGGCTAGTATCGGGGTAATATGATCAAACTTTCTTGTCTGCGTCAAAAGTCTAGCTGCAGCAATTTCTACTAACTGCAGACTTTTAAGACTGGTCATGGGAAGACCAGAAAGTAATACGTTACAGTAGTCGAGGCGAGATGTAACAAACACATGAATTATCATTTCTGCATCGCCATCGTTCAAAATAGGACGAATGTGAGCAATATTACGAAGGTGGGGAAAAAAAGCAGTTCTAGTAATATTTTTAATATGCATTTGAAAAGAGAGTTGGATCGAATATAAACGCCAAGTCACTTTGGCTAATAATACATTTACCAAGGTTTAGAGAGGTTTTTGTAAATAGATGCCGATAACGGGCAGGACCGACAATCAACATCTCATTTTTATCTGGGTTAAGGAGCAAAAAATTAAATGACATCCATTGTTTAATGTCGGCGAGGCACGCCTCCAATTTACAGCAATTATGCAGATCTGTTATTTTTACAGGCAAAAATAATTTGAGTATTGTCAGCATAAAAGTGAAAGTTTATGTTATATTTACGTATAATATCACCAAGTGGAACCATATAAATGTTAAACAAGAAAGGGCCAAGTACTGACAGTGGGGGCTAATTGTAAGTTTCTGCTATACAAAATGGACGGGAGTCTCGAGTTGTCTTTTTTAGGTTTTACTAGAACTTGCACACAAAAAGACAACTGCGTCATTAACGTCTTTTTCTATTCTTATTCGCTCTCCCAATTACATGCAACAAGCGCGCCCTCTACTTCGTGTCTGTCTTCAAATGCACAGCAATTTCCATTAACAAAACGCTACCACCACCCAGTAGCGGATAATTTCAGTGCACATCCCTTTAACATAAGAAATCAATGTTTTTTATTCTCTTTTTAACTAAATCTTAATATATACTTCTAACTTCAATAACTGCTATTATATTGACTATGACTATTGACTATATTTACCATAGATCAATTGTATCCTCAACTAAAGATACAACACCGACCCTTGTGGGACTCCACACGTAACGTTACATAACTCAGAGGTCGCATTGCCATAGATTACACGGTACATTCTCTCTGAGAGATAAGAACAAAACCACGAAAGTGCTAGGCCTGAAATACCAATACATGTTTAGAGACATTCTAATAGTATGCTCTGATCGAGAGTCAATTGAAGAAGTTGAAGCACAGCAAGACGACGTTGTCAGCGAAGTGGGTCCTCATCCAAATCCAGCCCGGTTGGTCGGAGCAGCTATCTCCATGGATCTCATCCCGGTCAACAAGCACAGAACCCGTAAAGCAGCATCCGAACCGGTCATTTACACTTAACTCCCTCTCCAAGCCATGGAGAAGGGAGGAAAAGAAAGCAGCGGGAGTCACCAGGTACACATCATTCAGCCAAATACAAGAGTATAAAAATGAGTCTTAAGACGCGATTTAAACGTTTCTAGAGAGGTAGCGTCTCTGACCTCTGAGGGTAGGGCATTCCAGAGCACTGGAGCCCGAATCGAAAACGCTCTAGAACCTGCTGACTTCTTTTTGGCTCTTGGAATCTCCAAAAGACCAGCGTGTTGCGGACAAAGGTTTCGTGTCAGAACATATGGTGCATATCAACGAGATAGGAAGGCACTAAGCCGTGTAATATTTTATATGTAAGTAACAGAACCTTGAAATCGCATCTCAAGTGGACCGGAAGCCAATGCAAGTTGGCTAGTATCGGGGTAATATGATCAAACTTTCTTGTCTGCGTCAAAAGTCTAGCTGCAGCAATTTCTACTAACTGCAGACTTTTAAGACTGGTCATGGGAAGACCAGAAAGTAATACGTTACAGTAGTCGAGGCGAGATGTAACAAACACATGAATTATCATTTCTGCATCGCCATCGTTCAAAATAGGACGAATGTGAGCAATATTACGAAGGTGGGGAAAAAAAGCAGTTCTAGTAATATTTTTAATATGCATTTGAAAAGAGAGTTGGGTCGAATATAAACGCCAAGTCACTTTGGCTAATAATACATTTACCAAGGTTTAGAGAGGTTTTTGTAAATAGATGCCGATAACGGGCAGGACCGACAATCAACATCTCATTTTTATCTGGGTTAAGGAGCAAAAAATTAAATGACATCCATTGTTTAATGTCGGCGAGGCACGCCTCCAATTTACAGCAATTATGCAGATCTGTTATTTTTACAGGCAAAAATAATTTGAGTATTGTCAGCATAAAAGTGAAAGTTTATGTTATATTTACGTATAATATCACCAAGTGGAACCATATAAATGTTAAACAAGAAAGGGCCAAGTACTGACAGTGGGGGCTAATTGTAAGTTTCTGCTATACAAAATGGACGGGAGTCTCGAGTTGTCTTTTTTAGGTTTTACTAGAACTTGCACACAAAAAGACAACTGCGTCATTAACGTCTTTTTCTATTCTTATTCGCTCTCCCAATTACATGCAACAAGCGCGCCCTCTACTTCGTGTCTGTCTTCAAATGCACAGCAATTTCCATTAACAAAACGCTACCACCACCCAGTAGCGGATAATTTCAGTGCACATCCCTTTAACATAAGAAATCAATGTTTTTTATTCTCTTTTTAACTAAATCTTAATATATACTTCTAACTTCAATAACTGCTATTATATTGACTATGACTATTGACTATATTTACCATAGATCAATTGTATCCTCAACTAAAGATACAACACCGACCCTTGTGGGACTCCACACGTAACGTTACATAACTCAGAGGTCGCATTGCCATAGATTACACGGTACATTCTCTCTGAGAGATAAGAACAAAACCACGAAAGTGCTAGGCCTGAAATACCAATACATGTTTAGAGACGTTCTTTTTTTTTTTTTTTTTTTTTTTTTTTTTTTTTTTTTTCTTTTTTTTTGGGAGATCTCAGTATTGATCATTTGAAATGTCATCATCATTGTTCTCCCTTTTTTTTTTTTTTTTTTTGTATGTGTGTTTGTGCGTGTGTGCGTGCGTGTGTGTGTGCGTGCGTGCGTGCGTGCGAAAAAAAATAAAAATAAATAAGAATTCCCATACCGTTCACCTAAACCGAACACTTCAAAATCCAGCCAGAGTCGTGGGGCCGCCAGGAGACCCAAAGGGGGACCAAAGAAAAGAAAGAAAAGCGAAGCCCAGCACCGACCAGACACCACCCACCGGGCCACTAACCTTCACCAACCCCAAAGACATCCCAACTCCAACAAATCAGGGAAACCTCAAGGGCCCAAAGGAGAAACTGAGGAAAGGTAGAAAGGACAGACGAAGCAGAGTGAGATCCACAGACACCAGCCTCCACCGAATCAATGACCTGAGGGAGAAACAAATTGTGTCTGAGTCTCGATAGATGCTGGTGTGGTGGATCTAGCATGCATGAAAATCTCCACCAAAGAGGGGAGCCATCGACCTCCGCCAGGACAGAGCAAGCGCAACACCTCAGGGCCCCCCAGGCCGCGGCCGCGCCAAAGGACGACCCCCGGGCCCCGCAGGGGCCACCGGCCGGAGAGCAAACCCCGGAGCAGGAGCGCCCCCCACCCCAACGCGGCCCGCGCCCCCAACCCAACGCAGCAGGACGGGGCACTGCAGGCCCACCAGGCACCCCACCGGCCCACAACCCCCGCTCCCCCCGCGACCCCCCGCCCCCCACCCCCGCCACCCACCCCAACCCAGCCCCAACCGCCCCCAGGTCCCCAAATCCCCAGACACCCTCCCCACCCCAGCACCCCCCACCCCGGCACCCCCACCACCACCCCCCCACCAACCAAGCCGCCCCCGCCCCCCGCCCCCACCCCCACCAACCGACAGCCCCCCAGCCCCCGACCCCAGACCCCGGGGACACACCGCACCCAGGCATCCGCGCCGAAGAGGGGGCCGGGCAGCGGAGCGGAGAGGGCACCCGCGCCCACCCCACCACGCGGAGGGACGGAACACCAGGGGCAGAAGGGGAGATGGGGGCACCGGAGGACGGGCGGCATCCCCGAACCCCAGGCCCAGCGGGGAGAGGCCCCGGTCGTCACCCCAACGATCAAAGTGAAAAACTAACCCTGTTACTAAGTTCGCCAGCTCGCCGACTGGCGAACTCTACCCCTAAACCGTGTGTGTGACCCCACCCAGTGTATATACATAAGTGTGTGTGTGTGGTGCATTAAAATTGGGGGCAGGTGAACCGGAGCAGAGGGAAATGATATCCCCCCCTGCTCCGATCCATCCGCCCCCCAGGCATGTCAATGAGCGTATGTGGTGCATTAAAATAAATTAATGGGGGGGGGGGGTGCACACGGACAGGCGACCGCAGCACTGCTTCATACCGCGGCCGCCCCAACCGATGCCCCCCCCCCCCCCAGTTGTGTGGTGCATTAAAATTTGGAGGGGAGCTGCAGGGCGGAGACGGTGTCTCCACCCCACCCCACTCCCCCCCAAAGTGTGTTATGTGCCCTAAAATGTATTGTGCAAAACTAGTGCAGTGAGTTAAGAGGAGCGACCAGCTGGGCCCCCCCCAACCGGGCGGGGGGGGGGAGGCGCACCCGCCCACCAAAACCCCCACCCACCCCACCGGGACCCCGGCGGGGCTTGCCCCCCGGATACCGGGGCCCGCCCGAAGTGCCCGGAGGCCCACCGGAGCGGGGCGGGCACAACACCAATCCCGCCCACTCCCCCGGCTCCCGGAGCGCCGAGACCCGGGCCACGGACGGAACCCCCGGCCTAGGGGAGGGGGAGGAGGGCGGACAGGGGAGGGGGAGGGGACGGGGGAAGGAGACGACAGGAAGGGCAGGAGGCAGCAGCAGGGCCGCAGAGAGAGGGGGAGAGGAGGAGGAAGGGCGACGAGGGAGAAGGGACAGGGAGGCGGAGGACGGGCGGGGAGAGGTGAAGAGGGAGAGGAAGCAAGGGGGAGGAAGGGGGAGGGGAGAGGGAACCACGGGGCACCCCGGCGGCCCACAGGCCCCGACCCGCGTCGCCGGACCCAGAGCGACGGACCGCGCCGGGGCGGCGCCGCCCCGGACACCAGGGAGAGCCCCGCAACACAGCACCCACCACGAGACCCAGGGAACGACCAAGACGCAGCCGCCACCCAGCAGCCAACAGAGGGGCAGACCCGCCCACGCCCAGCCAGGGGGGACAGCACCTGTAGCGTTAGTCCCCTGGCATGCAGTGAATCCGAATATTAGCCTTTAGTGCCCATTGGAGGTGAATCTGTTCGATCCTGTTGGCAGCAACTGGGTTCCTGACTATAAAAACACAACCATAAGTAACAAACTGCCAAATGCAGAGACATCAATGTAAGTTATCACAATGTGGTGGCTCTCGCTAACAGGCAGAATTAAATAACCAGAATTAGGTTAAAATATTCTATATACGTAGACCATATTTCTATGAATTTTGATATTTGTTTTTTATTTGAGGCCGATATTTTTTCCATTAAAATGTGATTTATAAGGAGGTTAGACCATTGGTCGATATTCAGAGTTTGTTTATTTTTCCAGTTAACAAGAATTGTTTTTTTAGCGATAGTAAGGGCTACAAGTGTAGATTGAAATTGTTTATGTGGTAGGTCAGTTGTTGTTAGGTCACCTAGCAAACACAAGTTTGGAGATAAAGGTATCCTATAGTCCAAGATAGCGGAAAGTTTTTCTAAGACTTTAGTCCAGAAATACATAACCGGGGTGCATAACCATAAAGCATGAAAATAAGTGTCTGTAGTGTTTTGTAAACACTGGAGACAAATGTCGGAGTCGGAGAGGCCCATTTTCTTCATCATATATTGAGTAATGTATGTTCTATGGATTATTTTGTATTGGATAAGTTGTAAATTTGTGTGTTTTGTCATTTTAAATGCATTTTCACAAACTTGAATCCAAAAGTCAGATTCCGGAGCTATAGACAAGTCTGTCTCCCATTTTAAGATGGGTAAAGACATTTTATCCGTATATGAAAGTAACTTATATATTTTTGAAAGTTTTTTTGTTGTTGTCGGAGAGAGCTTGGTAATATCTTTAGCTAAGCCAGGCGGTTGGAGCGTACCCTGAAGTGTTGGAATTTGTTTCTTTATCATATTTTTAACTTGCAGATAATGTAAAAAATTTCCGTTTGTTATTTTGTATTTTTGGAGCAAAGATGTATATGATATAAACATATTATCTGAGAAGAGATGGTGAAGATGTGTGATTCCTTTCTGCTCCCACACACCTAAATAAAACGTTTGGTTGTTAATTCGAAAGTCAGGGTTATGCCATAGGGGAGAAAGCCCACAGGGCTCCACTTGGGCTTTTGTAATTTCTAATGCCTTCCACCAAGCAGTCAGGGTGGCGGAGATCATTGGGTTTTTAAAACAATTATGTCGCTTAATCGATGTTGTAATAAAGAGTAAATCTAGAAGTCTGAGGTTATTACAATCCTTCTGTTCTAGTTCCAGCCAACAGTTAGTATCTCTGTTGGGTTGTGCCCATAGAACGATATATTGTAGCTGGTTAGCTATATAGTAGTACATAAAATTTGGTGCCTCTAGGCCACCTTTGGATTTACTTTTCTGAAGAGTAGATAGACTAATCTTTGCTTTTTTTTTTTTCCAGTAAAATTTTGTAACGGCTGAGTCCAACAACTGGAACCATTTAGCCGTAGGTTTAAATGGAATCATTGAGAAAAAATAGTTTATTTTAGGTAAAACTTTCATTTTAACGGTGGCTATTCGTCCTATTAAAGAAATAGGAAGATTATTCCAGCGTTCCAAGTCACTATGAATGTTATCCAGAAGTGGAGAAAAATTTAAATGAATTAAATCAGTTAATTTAGGTGAGATTTTTATGCCTAAGTATTTTAAATTACCTATAGGAAATGAGTAATGTGGGTCCTGGCTTGCAGGGTTCCATGAATTTTCTGTAATAGGTAGAAGTGTTGATTTTGTCCAGTTAATAGAATAATCTGACAACTGTGAGAATTTAGTTATTAAGTTAAATACTTCCCCTAACGAAATCGCCGGGTTTTCTAGATAAAGTAAAATATCATCGGCATATAGATTAATTTTATGTTCTGTTACCCCAGAGTGAATTCCTTGAATCCTTCTTTCCTGGCGTATGGCTATTGCAAGTGGCTCGATAAATATTGCAAATAATAAAGGGGATAGTGGGCATCCCTGTCTTGTGCCTCTCTGTAAAATAAAGCGCTTAGATATAATCCCGTTAGTAGTAACTGTAGCTTTGGGAGAATCATATAATACTGACACCCAGTGGATAAATGATTTCCCAAAGCCAAATTTATTTAAAACAGCAAAGAGGAAGGACCAGTTAACTTTGTCAAAAGCTTTTTCTGCATCCAACGATATAATAACTGCCTTCTTATCATGCCGCTGTGACATGCTAATAAGGTTAAAGAGCCTCCTAATATTATTAGTAGAGTGGCGATCTTTAATAAAGCCTGTTTGGTCGCTATGAATAATTGTCGAGATTACTGTTTCTAATCTAGATGTGAAAGCCTTAGTAATAATTTTGATATCAGTGTTAATTAGTGAAATCGGACGGTAACTTGATGGAAGGGTGGGGTCTTTTTCTGGCTTTAATAAAAGTTTAATTGCTGCTGTATTCATGTGTGGACGTATGTAACCATTAGTTTTAATTTCTGTTACTACTCTTAAGAATAGCGGAGCAAGCATTAACCAGTAGTGCTTAAAAAATATAGCCGGATAACCATCTGGGCCAGGTGCCTTGCCATTAGGCATACTATCTAGAGCACTGTACAACTCGTTTATAGTAAGTGGCGCTTCTAACTTATCTTTATATTCAGTAGTTAACCGAGGCATATTTAAGCTACTGAGGAATGCCTCAATATGCTCAGGGTTAGGTTTGTTAGTTTCTGAGTATAGGTTGCGATAATAGTTATAAAAAATGATTAATTTCTTCTGGTGATTGTGTACATTCACCAGTTGTCCCTTTAATAGCCGTTATAAGAGATTTTTCCCGATTGCGTTGAAGTTGGTTTGCAAGAAATTTACCTGATTTGTTATTATATTCAAAGTTGTTGTATCTCAATTGTTGTATTATAAACTCTGTCTTTTTAGTTAGCATATCGTCTAACTGTATTTTTGTATTTTGTAAGTCAGTCCATATTTGGTCATTTGGGTTTATTGCGTACTCATCCGTCAGTTGTTTAATTTTATCTTCCAAGTCATTTTCAAATTTTTGATCCTGTTTCTTTTTATAAGATGAATATGATATAATTTTACCTCTAATTACTGCTTTCCCAGCTTCCCAGAGAAGAGATGGCGATAGGCCTGGAGAGTCATTTATTTCCAAAAAGTCTGCCCACTCTTTCCTTATAATTTTATCAAACTCTGCATCGTTTAGAAGAGAGATGTTAAAACGCCATGTTGGTGGTGGTTTAAAAGTATAATCAACTTGTAGGGAAAGTGAGACTGGTGCGTGGTCGCTAATAATAATAGGATGTATTTTTGTAACAGTTTTATCAGCAATAGAGTTATTTGTAAGAAAATAATCAATTCTTGAAAAAGACCGGTGTACAGCGGAAAAGAAGGTAAATTCCTTCTTATTTGGGTTTTTAAGTCTCCAGCTGTCGACGAGGCCAAAATCATCCATATATTCCCCTATTACTTTAGTAGATTGTAATCGCCTTATACATGTTGTGTTATTAGAACGGTCTATTAATGGATTTAAGACTGTGTTAAAGTCTCCTCCAATAATAATAGTAGAGTTCGCTGCTAAATCAAACAGCTGAGAGAAAAATTCATGGAAAAAGGCCGGATCATCATTATTAGGGGCATATAAATTGCCAAGTGTATATATCTTATTAAATATAGTTATCTGAATAATAATGTATCGGCCCTCTGGGTCTGTTATTGTATTATTTAGAGTAAAGAGTAAATTCTTATGTATGAGTATACAGACTCCTCTTTGTCTGCTGTTATAAGGGGCAGAGTATGCTTGGCTAAAATTCTTATCAATAAGTAATTTTTCTTCAGATTTTTGTAGGTGGGTTTCTTGCAGGAGGCAAATATCTGCTTTTAATTTTAAGAGATGGTCTAAAGTTTTTATTCTTTTTGCCTGTGAGCGAGCGCCACAAACATTCCAGGAAACCAGAACTAATTTATGCATACAAACAATATAGGCTCAGTCCTGTGTAAATATCTGCATAGGCCATTTGTCAATACTGGCATGTTATAGGATAGAATCAAAGTAGTTAGGTGATTTATATAATTTGTGTAAAATATAAGGAAATGTGTAAGTAAATATAACAGTGAAAAAACGGGTAGGGATGTGAAAGTGAAGGACGTTAGTGGGGAGTTAAACAACATTATAATACACCAGTAACTGGTAACCCAAGCGAGATTTTTTTTTTTGTTTGTTTAAATCTACTTTTAGATATAGTTATGTATTATTATTATATTTATAATATAGCGTAAACATAATGAGTATTCATATTTTAGGTTTTATAACCACATATACATTATATGTATATGTATATGTATACGTATACATCTAATAATCAAACAAAGTTTAGTTCCATCGATGCTAATTAGAACAGCCAGGGAGTGGAGTTGGGGTTCCGGAATAGTTGGCCATCGATGTATAGTTTATCAACGACCATCATAGTCCGTTTACCCTCCTGCCTATTTTGTTTCATTATAGGAAACAGTACCTTTCGCCGCTCATTAATCTCTCTAGGGAATTGGTCATTCATTCCGAATGAGGTCCCTTTAAGCTCCCGTCCTTTACTTTTAACAAATACTTTTTGTTTAAAATGCTCAAATTTGGCGATAATAGGACGGGGTCTATTGCCCCTACGGGCTCCAAGCCGATGTACCCGGTGAAAGGAGATGTTATTTACCGTCTCCTGAGGAATTTTTAACGATGTCGTCATAAATTTTTTTATCTCAACCTCTGGATTGTCAGAGGTGTTCTCGGATATACCTGAGAATATTAAATTATCCTGCATGCTACGGGATTGAACATCCAGAATAGTTTCTTTTAGCATTTTATTTTCCTTTTTAATGGTTTCTAACTCGGCTGAAACAGTCACGAGTGTAGCGTGTATCTCGGCATTGTTGCGTTGGAGATCATTTATTTGTTGGCTGAAGAATTCCATACTTACCTTAAATCCTTTCACCTCCTCGCAGATTAGGGAGAGGACCTCTAACTTTTTATTTATGGACTCCAGCATACTGACCGAGACCTCCGTAGTAGTTAGGTCGTCCGTGTCCGTCGCTGAGTCATTCTTTCTCTTTTTAGAGGGTTTCTTAGACGGTTTCTCGACGGAAGAGTCCTCCATCGCGCAGTTGTAAAAATAACCGTCAATGAAGCGTTCGAGGTCCTCCACGTTGGATGGTATTCCAAATCTGTCGGATGAAAGAGAAAAGAGAAAAGCCAAGATATATGATGGTTAAACTCGAATTAGTTTAGCATAATAGAGCTAGTTCTATCTTAGCAGCAGGGCGCTGCCATGTTGGGGTGTCCCGGTCTCGCTGTAGGTCTCGCGATAATCACAGCATCTCGCGCATGCTGTTCAAGCTGACTGTCACACCTCTTCACGTTCTCACACCCTAGAGACGTTCTAATAGTATGCTCTGATCGACAGTATCGAAGGCGGCGGTTAGATCGAGTAATAATTAAAAATAAAAATAACAGCAGTTTTAAAAGCTACTGAAACAGTGCCAGTAGAAAGTGATAAATTCATAGTATTTAAAACCGAAGGTCCTAAAATTAAACAAACTAAACTATTCTTTAATCAATTTGCCCGGGAGCGGGTCAAACAAGCAAGTTGTTTGTTTTGCCGCAATAACCAGATCTGTTTTCAAGCAAGATTTTATTGAAATAAGAGGGCGTCATTGGACAGTTATTAGCCAGGCTGTCACTATTAACATCAGAAATTTTGCGATTTAAATGATAATAATCTCATCTCTAATAAACGAAATCTTTTGTGTAAAAAAAATTGCATAAAATCATGAGCTGAATGCGTGGAGCTCTGCTACGTCGGCTGCTTTTGTGTTAACATTGCTACTGTATCAAATAAGTGTTTACGGTTATTTTTATTAAGACCTATAATTTTAGAGAGATAATTAGTTTTTGCTAAAGCTAGAACTTCTTTATATTTATGCAAGCAATCGCACTATGCTTGACGAAAGACCTCAAGTTTCGTTGCACGCTTTTTGTGCTCAAGCTGTCTACATGATTGTTTTAAGTGTTTTGGTTACATCTGTAAACCACTGAGTAAGCCTTTTCGGAAGAGTTTTAATTCTTAATGGCGCAACAGTATCAAGGACATTTAACAAAATAGCATTAAAATTATTAGTAAGATTATCTATTTAACCAGTATAAAAAGGAAAGGACGCAGTTGCCAGGGGGAGCAACTCAGAGAGCACAGAAGTTGTTGAAGAACTAATGTTACGGCTGCTGTATCTTTGGTTATGGTTGCGACGTTGTCAATAAGCCAAAACGTCAAATTTAATAAAGTAATGATCAGACATAGCCCGTAGTATACGGCAACACCATTACATTTGAGGTTACTAAACCCCGAGGTAATACCAGATCTAAGGTATTACCATTTTTATGGGTCGCTACGTTTATTATCTGTGTAAAACCCAAAGTATCAATTGTCGTCTGAAATGCTACAGTAAGCGGTTCTAACGGAGAATTCATATGAATATTAAAGTCACCCATAATTAGTATATTATCTGCGTAAGTTACCAAGTAAGCCACAAGTTCAGAAAATTCATTGAGAAAGCCAGACTAAGGTCCAGGGGGACGATAACCACGAGATAAAATGGTAGTAAGGCTACAGCCTTAAAGACAATACCAGAGAGGGAACTAAGATTAAGTACAGATTCGTAAATAAGGGCAACACAGCCGCCCTTCTTACAAGGACGCACAACATGAGAACCCACAGAGTTTGGAGGACAGGCCTCATTTAGCAAGACAAACTCATTAGGTTTTAACCAGGTCTCACAAAGACCACTTAGGTTAACGTTATAATCTCTAATTAAGTCATTATCTAGCAAAGCTTTAGAAGAAAGTGATAAACAAAGTTTTAATACAGTAAGTTAAACCAAGCTATTAAACATTACAGAGTTCCTAGTCATAATAATAATAACATTGCGTTGCCTGCATTTTATTTTATAATTCGAACGACGAAAATTACGACCTGAGTTTATTACTATAGGAATCTGATAAGTAGTCATCATTGTGAACATTGATGCCAGTAGTGTGATGGGAAGTTGGAAAGAGTACTTTGAAGAGTTGATGAATGAGGAAAATGAGAGAGAACGAAGAGTAAAAGACGTGACTGTTGTGGACCAGGAAGTAGCACAGATTTGTAAGGATGAAGTGAGAATGGCATTGAAGAGGATGAAAAGTGGAAAGGCACTTGGTCCTGATTATATACCTGTGGAGGTATGGAAGTGTCTAGGAGCGGTAGCAGTAGAATTTCTGACTGGGTTGTTCAACAGGATCTTAAATAGTGGGAAGATGCCTGAGGAATAGAGAAGTGCGCTGGGGACGTGCAGAGTTGTGGCAACTACAGAGGAATAAAGCAGATGAGCCACACAATGAAGCTATGGGAAAGAGTGGTTGAAGCCCGACTGAGGGCAGAGGTAAACACTTGTGAGCAGCAGTATGGTTTCATTCCAAAAAGTACGACAGATGCAGTATTTGCTGTGAGGATGTTGATAGAGAAGTACAGAGAATGTCATAAGGAGCTGCATTTTGTCTTTGTAGATCTGGAGAAAGCTTATGACAGGGTGCCCAGAGAGGAACTGTGGTTTTGAATGAGTCAAAGTCTGGAGTGGCAGAGAAGTATGTTCAAGTGGTGCAGGACATATATGAAGACTGTAAGAAAGTGGTGAGGTGTGCTGTAGGTGTGACGGAGGAGTTCAAAGTGGAAGTGAGACTACATCAGGGATCAGCTCTGAGCCCCTTCTTGTTTGTTATGGTAATAGCCAGGATGACAGACGAGGTTAGACAGGAATCTCCATGGACTATGATGTTTGCTGATGACACTGTGGTCTGTAGTGGGTATCTGTGTGTGAATGGGAGGGACCCAAGTGGAAGAGTGAGGTTACAGGGAGAAGAGACCAAGAAGGTGGAAGAGTTTAAGTATTTAGGGTCAACAGTCCAGAGCAATGGCGAGTGTGAAAAAGTGTGTGCAGGCAGGATGGAACGGGTGGAGAAAAGTGTCAGGTGTGATGTGTCATAGAATAGTTTCAGCTGAAATGAAATGAAAGGTTTATAAAACTGTGGTGAGACTAGCGATGTTGTTTGGTCTGGAGACAATCCCACTGAGGAAAGGCAGGAGGCACAAAGCTAGAGGTGGCAGAGATGAAGATGCTGAGGTTCTCTTTGGGAGTGACCAGGATGGATAGGGTCAGGAATGAGTACATCAGAGGGACAGCACATGTTAGAAACTTTGGAGATAAAGTCAAAGAGGCAAGACTTGGATGATTTCGACATGTCCAGAGGAGAGATAGTGAGTATTTTGCCAGAAGGATGCTGAGTTTCCAAATGCCAGGCAGGAGGTCTAGAGGAAGACCCAAGATGAGGTTTATGGATGTAGTTAAAGAGGACATGAAGGTAGTTCGTGTGAGCGCAGAGGACAGGTTTAGATGGAGGCAACTGATTCGCTGTGGTGACCCCTGAAGGGAAAAGCCAAAAGGAAAAGAAGAAGATTTGTGAGCATTCAAATTCACCACCCCTTCGTCTACCGCTTGTAACTGTGACTGCCCCTATCAGTTTGTATCTTCCCTTCAGTGAGGAGTGTTTGGACAGTTTTTTTTTTTAGGGGGAGAGGGGTGCACCTTGCACAAGCTTGACACAGAGGCTGCAAGCCAGAGGTGGCAATCATGAGTAAAAAAGTTCCACAATGCTCTTTTAATGTTAAACGCAAGTATGTGTCTTCCCACAGGGTTTTTCTGAGCTGCCTCTCATTGGGCAGTATAGCCTGAGGAAGCAGCCCTACAATAACCTGAAGAATAAATTCACCTGGTTGTCTGAAGCTGGACACAGGCTGCTCAATCTGCTCTTCATGTACAACCCACAGCGCAGGTACGTGTGCACACATACGCACACACGCACACGCAGATATATGTTTTGGAGTGAGGGTGGAACTCAGAGTGCATGGACCTAAATGCAGGCAAAGAAAAAACTGTACAGAGGGTTAGACCTATGAATAACTTGGGCATCACTTTCCTCGTACTGCACATCATAGGGTGACATAAGTAATGTTTTCATGGACATAAATAACATTGTCCAAAAATGATGTCAAATGCACATTACCTGATGTTGATTTTTCTGATATGCACACCAAAAGTTGTTTCCTTGCTCCAGTCCAAAATATGTTTTTCTAGTTTACAGATGAAGACACTAGACTTAGCTGTGCTAAAAATGCATGCTCATTGTTGAGCAACTATCAGTTAAATTTGGCTGTAAGACAAGGAAATGAAACCAAGGTGAACTAAACAAAACAAAATGAAACATCCGCCCTCGCGGCCCTGCAAAGGCAGAAACGCGGCAATGCACTCCCATTAGGGATGCAATGGTCCTCGGTCTTAGACCGCACCGTTCGGTCAGCCCTGCACAGGACAATACGCCCTTATGGGCCGCAAGTTTTCGGTCCGCAACATATTTTGTATTGACGCTTTACACGCCACTGTGTGTGTGCGCGTGCCTGTCCACAAGCGGAGGCAGCTTGCTGCAGAAAAGCCCTCCCCGCGAGCTAATGTCCAATCACTATTGCGGGTCCGCCCGCTCACCCCCTCACACAGAAGTGAAAAACTAAATTGCAAGCACAAACTGCATAGTTGACAAACCAAAGTTTGAAGAAGCGGTGTAGAGTAATTACGGCTTCGTTATCGAATACAATGACAAATGAGTGAAAACAGCGAACAGAAATGTATGTCTGTAAACGTTGCTTGAAACATGTTAATCCATTTTGACCGGGAGCGTTGCCACCATCGAGCCGGAATCAGCGCAGCAGCGTGCCTCCACCTCCAAAGCCGGAAAGCGGACACGCACCTTGCCCTGCCCACACCAACCCTCGGTCCCCCAGCCGATGAAATGCATCAGAACACACACGTGAAGGTGACGCAGACCCGCGGGAGCCATGAAACAAATGACGGCAACACACGCCATGCTTCAAGACACGTGTGTTTTTGAGTTTTACAAACAATGTTTTGTAACAAGAAAAACAATATTTATCACAGACAAACAAAATAAAAGCAAGAACACTCTCGCATTCTGCAATGGACTCTAGGCAGTAAAAAATGTTTTTTTAGGTTTTCTTCCACATGTTTGAAGTTTAAGGTTACGGTTAGGAACATTTTTGAAAAATGGCCACTTTTCTGTGTTAAACAAAAAAGCAACTATTGAGGTTCAGCAGTTCTGTGGTTTACAACAGCCTGGCGTTGCCACGAAGGCAACGGGGGACATTTTGTGAGCGACTCAGACGGACTGTACTTAAAAGTCCGTGGCTCCGCCTTGTTGTCGTGGTTACGGCTGCCAGTATTGTGCCACAGTCTATGCGCCATACCCGAAGCTGGAGCGATGACCATGGGCCGAGCGAGCGCCAAGGGAGGCTCTGTGCTGCGGCTGGCTGAAAGCTTATTTAAGTGGATGGCCCTGTGTTCCGTCTCCCGCGACCCGTGATTTTTTAATAATTTTTTTACTACAATCATTAAAAATGCATCCACTAGTACATATTAAATTGTCCAGATAGGATGAGAAGCTCGTTCGTCCGGGATGAACTCAAAGAGTCTAGCCGCTGCTCCTCCGTGTTGAGGTGGCTCTGTATCTGGTTCAGATGCCTCCTGGACGCCTCCCTGGAGAGGTGTTCCGGGCATGTCCCACCGGCGAGAGGCCCCGGGGATGACCTGGGACACACTGGAGAGACTATGTCTCTGGTTAGCCTGGGAAGACCTTGGGATCCCGTCGGTGGAGCTGGTTGAAATGGCTGGGGATAGGGAAGTATGGGCTTCCCTCCTAAAGCTGCTGCCTCCGCGACCCAACCTTGAATGTGCGGTAGAAGACGAATGGATGGTTATATATTATGGGTGTCTAAATTGTTGCATTAGTATCGCGTTAAAGTGCCTTAAACGGCACTATTTTTTTTATGCTCGATTAACGTCCACCCCTTATTTGGAAAGCCTCTACTAAGGGAATTCCAGTCGCGACGTAGCAGAAACTTCCCAAAAAATTACCCAATAATGCACTGGAGCTGCACTGGAGCTACAATGCACACTGTTTATGGGGCAGAATGTTCAAGTAGAGGAGCCATTTGGACTGTGTAGCACTACCACTGGTTCACTCTCAACCCCCTGTGAGAGCCAAGAGTCGAATGGATGCCATCTTGTCACTTAGAGTGACTCCAACCCACTTGATCTTTTTATGTGGCATATTTTATTCAGCAACTCCAGAAAATAGCTCGTAAGTGTAACACATCGATATCTTTTTCTGGTTCGCTTGCGTCACTTTACATTACAATACATATCTGAGAACAAATAAAAGCATTCGTCGTGTTGAGTCACTATCACACAATTTAGTAGTAATAAATTAAATAATGCATATATTTATGTTGACTGGTGTCAAGTTTATTTTACCATTTTAAAAATGAGCAGAAGTTCGCAAGTTAATTAATGTTAAAAATTAGATAGCTCTTAATATGAAAAGAACAAACCGATCTTGTCTGGTTCGTATGCTGTAAAGTTGCATCATCTTACAATGCTTATCCGTATTGAACTTAACAAAATAAAAGCATTCAACGTTGTGCAAAGGAGTCATTGTAACACAATTTGGCAGTAATAAATCGAGTAACAATGCATATATTTGTGGGGGCTGGGGCCAAGTTATTTTTTTTTACAATTTTAAAAATGTGCAAAAGTTACAGAATTTTCACGACTGCACTGCACACTTTAAAGTCTTAAATTTTCGCAAAATATGACGGTGCGCCTAATAGTGAGGTGCGCCTTGTGTGTGGACCAAGGCCCAAAATCTGACTGGCTATGCGAGGACTTCTTGCGACACATTGCTTGATTGAGGACAGACTGAGGACAGACATGAGAGCACGGAAGAGTCAACACCTCTTATTCTAATCCAGTCGTTCATGTCTTTGAACATTTTACATCTAAAAAAAATTGGTTTTATGTGCCAATCTTCTGCAGCCACTATGCCTGCTGTCTTGATGTTAACATATTGCATATACAGTACGTCTTTGGTGTGTTTTTCCAGAGCTTCTGCCAAAGATTGTTTGGAGAGTTCCTACTTTAAGGAGAAACCGCTACGTGAGTAAATTGCCGTTATATGGAACCGTAGCTTGAAATCATTCTTGTCGTTTTATGTTAATCTTGTTTCTCTGTGATGTGCAGCTTGTGAGCCTGAACTGATGCCGACCTTCCCTCACCATCGCAACAAACGCGCTGCTTGTCAGCTAGAGAGCCACTCCAAACGCAGCAAAATGTGACCAGAAGACCTGAAACAAGCAGCATGCCATTCATACTCAACACTCAAATGGTGGAGTGTTTTGCTAACATTGGAGAGAATAATAAGATCACTGTGGTTTGAGTTTAACCAATTAAAATGAAGCGGAAATATATTGCTCACTGTCTAAATATATTTTAGCTATTTTAGCTAGCTTAACTATGGCTATAAAATCTTAAATCATTGCTCTCCCACTGATGTTTTTATAAAAGTTGCTTTTTCTTTTCTTCCTTTTTTTTTTTTTTAACTTTTTACACAAAAGTGAAAGCAAGTGAAAAACTGAATTCTTTATAGTATACTGGTGATGGACAGAAAATTTGAATATCGAGGAAAAGTACCTTTTATTTCAATATTTTGTTTCAAAATGGGAAACTTGCATGTTACATTAGTTCACCACACACAAAGTGAAATATGTATTTGTTTAAATTTGTATGATTATGGTAGAAAGACACACACAAAAATACAGTGTTTTATAAAATTTGAATATTTCATGTGACCAACAAAAAGGATCTTAAATGTTGGCCTTCTGAAAAGTATTCAAGTCATATGCCCTCAATACTTTCTTGGACCTTTTTTTTCACTAATTACAGCATCAAGGCGGTATGGCTTGGAGGTGATCAGCCATTGGCACACAATTCAGGTGTTATTGTAGCCCAAGATGCTTTGATATTGGCTTTTAGACCGTCTGCATTTCAGGGTTTCTGTTCCCTCGTCTGTTTCCTCTTGACAATACATCATCAATTGAGATCAAGTCCGCCAAGGTTGATGGCAAATCGATGCCTATTACAGCAGGTATTGGTAGTTTTGGCTCGGTGAGCAGGTGCTAAATACTGCTGGAATATAAAATCTTTGTTGACAGCAGGAAGTTTGAAGTTCACTAAAATGTCTTGGTAGACAGCTGACTTGACTGTGAAGTCATCAAATGGTGCTTCTCAAGACTCTGGGAGACCTTGATTTTCAAATGAAATGCAATATTTACTTTTATTTGAAAAAAGTACTTGGGACCAATGGGCAACAGACCTGTACTTTTTCTCCTTAGCCTCGCACAGTTGCTTCTGATGTTTTTGGTTCAGGAGTGGCAGAGTCATACTCCTGAACTCATGTCATGCAGACATCTGTATGTGGTGGCTCTTGATGCACTGACACCAGCTTCAGTTCACTCCTTATATAGCTCTCCTAGATTTCGGAATCACTGTTGCTTGACGTCCTCTCCATCCCTGTCACCTGTGCACCTTTTCCAGCCACTTTGCCCCCGTCGTCCTAACACACTGGTCCAGTACTTTGATACAGCGCTCTGTGAGCATCAAGATTGGTTTGCAATTGGTTTTTGACGGGGGGATTTGAATAAACTTATTAACTCATTTACTCCCAAAAACGTATAAATGTTCTATTTTAAATGTTTTAAGTGTTCCAAACATGTATTTGTTTCTTATGCTAGAGCATACAGAAGGCATTGATGCAGCCTCTCAACTGCACAAAACGGTTGAAGCAATGGTAGTTATTACAAAAACGGCCAACAGGTGGCAGCAGACTATAACCAGGGCAATTTTGAAAACAAGCTACATTCTAAGCAGATTTGTGAATGACGATGAAACCGAGCTTTATTCTAATGCTAATTGCTGCAAAACGGAAAACAGACAGAAATATAAATTGATAGGTTCCATGTTTTTATAGCAATAAAACACAATATTCTTTGGGCCTTGCAAAATCAGTCTAAACCCAGTAAAACAGCCAGGAGCAAAGGGAATTGCTTCAGTGAAAATGGCTGGGAGTGAATGAGTTCAAAATAGGTCAACTAAAAATGTCTGCCTCGAAGCTCCGCCAAACAAGCCATGTTTGCTCCGTTGTCCATATTTTTTACACTGACTTTTTTTTTACAGGTGCACGCAGTGGACAGGATATTATTGAGCTCATTGTAGCTAACATAGGTAGCTCCAGTTGAAGCATCATCTGTAAGTGACTTTTAAAGAATAACTCAACACTTAATCTTAATTTGGCTTTTTAGTCATCTCATTACACGAGACGATACATACTACGTTACTTGTTCCGCATGACGTCGTCGCTCCCTCCACCCACTGGCCCATTCTCGTACACGCCTCCTTAAACGGCTTCTTAGTGAGTTTCTGCTGTCAATCACAGCCAGACCACGCCACTCTCCCCATACGCAACCCAACGGTCCTCCAAGCAGCACCCCCTTTGAGCGCCAATTTCAAATCTTAGTGAGGGGTGGAGAAAGAGTCTGACTTCCTGTTGAGTAATCCTTTAAATAGTGATAGGCAGATGAAGCTTTTTGAACACTTGAAGCTTTACATCAAATTGGTTCACAAAAAGCTTCTGCTTGTGAGGCTTCATGTGCACACAACCCCTCCTGGTGGCCGAAATTAAAACTGTCATTTGAACTACTTTGCCTTTTTGCTGTCTTGCAACTGTTGGTTTAGGAACAATGACACATACTTTAGTTGCCAATTTATAATTTTATTGATTTACTTTTAATTGAGTAATATTTGTATTCTTAATTTGGGTATTATTTTGATTAGTTTTTTAACATGCTGAAGTTGCTGAACTGTATGTTTGTCACACAAAAAAAAGAACCATAGTTGACTGAGTGTTGCACTCATGCAGTTTATTAGTTCTGTGTGGTTAATGTCATGTTATGAAAAGTAATCCTGTAGGAAATATAATAGCAAATAATGAGGCATTGATTGAATGAAAACTGAGGTAATTGGGCCTGTGTTATGGATACTGAAGTTACCCCATGACTTCAGTATCCATATGAGTACTGATAGTTGTTTTGATGGATAATTGATTACGCCAATTGCTTAGCGCACAAGGACTTCACCTTGCAATGCAAAAAAGGTGAATTTTCAAAGTAACACATGGTTTTCACAAATTAAATTGTATGTTGTGTGGAATATTAGTGTTGCCAAACTAGGGATAACTTTTTTTTCCTTCTTTTTTTAAGCAGCTTCCATGATAAAAAAAAAAAGCATTTCCACTGACACGCAACTTTTACAGAGAAGCGTTGCGCTTTGTATGCTGAGCGAAACTTTTTTTTGTGTGCTTTCTTTATTAATTCACACTTCAACATCCAATTCAAACTGAGCACATAAACTGTGCTGTCAAACAAGACACAAGAAAAAGAAAACACTCCCCAAAAAAACAAAAGGTCTAATCGAACAGTAAACTTTTTGAATTATTAAATACGGACAAGGCTTGCTTCGTCTTAACCCTCCGCAATTTCCTTACAATAAATCAAAAACAAAGGTCGACATTTAATAAATCTACATTTGTGAATAAATTGTTTTGACATTATTATCAAAGTATTGATCATCATTTCCCTTGTTCTGTCTCGTGTTACAATCCCAAACTTAATATTCTTGAAATCCAGTGTTAGTGAATCATTGTAATCATTGAAATCAAGCACTGAAATTCTTCCCAAAATGTCTTGGTGTACACACATTCAAAAAACAAATGTTCCAAAGTCTCTTTATCACAGCCACAAAAAGCACAGCAGATTTGTTCTACCTTAAACCTCTGTTTCATAAAGTCCCCACAAGGATAAACATCATTCATTACCTTAAAATGTGTTTCTTTCGCCTTTGGTGATATGGATAGAGTAAGGTTCTAATTCTAACACTCATTTCTTGAGTATATTCTTTTAACAAATGTGTCCTTTTTATAGGCAATGAAAATATTTTGGATGTAAGGCCACCACGTAAAAAAATATTAGTACATCTTTTATCTATAAGATTAACCTCGTCAATAAAAAGTGATGGAATCGTAGGTGTTCTTAGGTCATTAATTAACATTCCTTTCACAATGTTTACCATAGCTTTTGGTATAGTGTGTATTACCCCTGAATATTGTTGTTTCGTACATCTTAAATCAAATTTGGTGACAAAATCCTCAAATCTAAGAAATTCTCCTCTTATATCTATTAAGTGCAAGATCGACCAAATACCTTTTTCTACCCAATCATAATAAAACAAAGATTTTCTTTTCACTTTTCAACACATTTATTATTCCAGAAAGGAACAGAATGTGGAGTAAAGTTATGATTATAAATCAGTTTCCAATACAATAAAACCCGCTGATGAAATTTTGATTACTTCATAATCAATCACATTCAGCCCACCTTCTTCAAATGGTTTCAGTACATCCCCTTTTCTCAAATAGTGATGTTTGTTTTTCCAAATGAAATTAAAATTTGTTTGATTTATTGATTTAATTAAAGGATCCGAAATGTATAAAGAAAAGGCTGGGTATATAAATCTTGAGAAAATCTAAATTTTGGTTGACAAAATACGTCCGAAAATTGACAGATCTCTTTGTAACCAGGAATTAAGTATATATTTGCTTTTTTCCAACACTGGTAAAACATTCAACTTTTCTCTGGTTTTATAGTCTTTTGTTATGGTCACACCTCAATATTTCACCTCATTTTTCACTGGAATTCCATATAAATCCGGTGGGTGATCATCTTGTATTGACATCAACTCACATTTTTTTAAATTTAAATATAACCCAGATGCTTTAGAAAAAGTTTCTATCTTTTTAATTACTAAAGGAATGTGATCTGCTTTTTTCAAAAATATTGTCGTATCATCAGCTAATTGAGTTATTGTCAGATGATTACCCAATACATTTAAAGGCTCAATATCAGGGCTGTTTAAAAAAAAAAAAAAAAGGAAAAAAAAGCTAACAACTTTGCCACCAAACTAAATAATAAAGGAGAACAAGGACATCCCTGTCTAATGCAACGAGGACGTTGTTCCTGCAGGAAGAAAAAACAAACTATTAATACCCTTGTACATCATACGAATTGCCTTTGACCAAATCCAAAGTATTCGAGGGATTTTATTATCATTGAATGTTCAACTGAATTGAAAGCTTTATAAAAATCTAAAAATAACACAAAACCATTATCTTCAATTAAGGATCCGTAGTCTATTAAATCAAGAACCAACCTAATATTATGATGTATAGATCTGTCCCTAATAAATGCAGACTGTGTTTCACTTACAATCTTGTCCAATACAAGATTTTAACCGATAAGCAAAAATATGGGCCACCAATTTATAGTCAACATTCAGCAAAGTTATTGGTCTAAGATTATTAATAAATCTTTTATCCTTACCAGGTTTAGGTAACAATGTAATAACTCATTGTTTCATGGTTGGCATTAAATCATCCCTTTCAATGGTTTCTTTCAAGGCATTAAATAATAGTTATTTTATCTCTTCCCAGAAAAACATATAGAAATTTGAGGTCAAACCATCTTGGCCAGGTGCTCTCCCTACTGACATCTGCTTTATAGCTTCTTCCAATTCTCCCATTTGAATCTCAATCAATCATTAAGACATCAATTGTATTTTTAACTTGTCTTCTCATTTCAAGCCCGAAAAAATAAGATGATTTTTTCTCTCCTTGTTCTATCCATTTCGCCCTAGATCTAATATAAGCTTCTTTAGCCTTTTGAATGTACAAATTATCTATTTTGGTTTGTAACTCCAACCTTTTTGTCTTCTCATCATCTGATAACTCAACATTTCTACAACATTCGTTTATATCTTGAAGCAATTCACTTCAAGATCTCTGCTGTTGACATCTGGATTTGCCACATTTGATAGATAAGCATCTAACTTTATATTTAAAATATTCCCATTTTCTACAATATGTTTCTAACTTTTCATCATTTGTAATTTCTGCCAATAAGACCTTTACTTTGTGTACATAATCCTCTCAATCCAATAATTCTGCATTAAATTTCCAATAACCTTTCTTGAATGTTGAATTACTTCCCGCTTTCAAAGTAATATCAATAAAACAATCGTCCGTCAGAGGGGCAGCAGATATTGACACACTTTTTACCATGTCCACCACTTCAGGAGACACTAGCCAAAAGTCTATTCTGGATCTTGAACGCCCATTAATTATTATCCAAGAAATTTGTTTACTATTTGGATTTAATTCTTTTCAAATGTCCGTTAAATAATTCCCATCCATAAAATCCTTTAGTATGGTATTATAATGATGATCATTATATATGGACGGACATCTATCTACCCACTCATCTGGTGCCAAATTAAAATCCCCACCAATTAAGATAAATTATATACCAAAAACGCTCTTAAATTCAGCAATATTTTCAGAAATAGATTCCAGTAACATTCTATTTTGACCAGCATTGTTATAACCATAGCAATTTACCAAAATTGAAATTTTTTTGTTTTTACATTGTACTTAAGACCTCTCACATTCAAAGACAAAAAAGAAAGTTCTGATTTCAGAAAAAAACATAAAAAACAAACCAACTCAAATTCCTGTATAAAGAACTCTTACTAACAAAATACCACCACCTTACTTATTAATTTGTATACCAAAAATTGACATTCCTCTGAAAAATCCAACGAACAAAAAACCTCTCCTTGAACTTTTAGTAAATTACAAAAAAAAGGTTTACATTTGTCCCGTTGATAAAACCAAATGGTCCTCGGAAGTATGCCTTCATTCCAGCTTTCCTTGCATCTTGACTCTGCGGCCATAACGCCTCCCTTGCCAGCTTGTCTGCCACGGGTATATCTTCACAGAAGCGAACTCCAGCCCTTGCATACAGCGGATTCCTTTGTCATCTTCTATATCTCATCTCTGTGTTGTCGCTTGACAAATTGGATGATCACCTGGCGTGTTCTCCTCCCCTCTCTCCTTCCCAGCCTGTGCACGTCCACCACGTCGTCCATCTTCTGCTCCCACATGGGTGCAATCCTCTTCAGTAGATCTACCAACTTCTCTCGTATTCTCATTTTCCATTTCTTTAATGCCTCTTATTTTCAAATTCCATCGCCTGCTGTATCTATCATGTTCGCCAACTCTTTCTTTGAGTGTTGTGTTCTCTTTTTTTCAAATTCACCACTTTCGCTTCCAGCTCAGTCACTTTACTTTTACAGCCATTAAGTTCCGCAGCAATGAACTCCAGCGCTTTGGCTAGACTGCTAAACATCGTGCTGTTAGCTTTGATCTGCAATATAATGTTTTCCATTCTGTCTTCTTGCTTGTCAAGCCTAGAGTTTAAACATCTTAACAGCTTTTAGTATAGCCTCCAACGAAGAATCTTCATTTGGCTTCCCCCATTTCCGAATTATAGAGGATTTAGTTGGCGTGCTTACCGGAGAATCTTCAACTTTGTCGAAACTCCGTTTATCCATTCCGCCTCCGGCAACTACCATTGAATATTTGTGGTCCGCTGCTATCCCGTCATTAGCCATGATACTAGCAGGCACAGTAGCATCACTTTTTGACACAGGTGTCTGTTCTCTGCTTAGACATGTTTCTTGTCGTAAACACGTCCGTTGTGAGATGAATTAGTCCTTCATTACTACATTTGAGGAACTTGACCGAGAGCTACAAGCGTTGCGTCTGCCATCTTGCCGGAACCCATGCTGAGCAAGACTCTGCAAAAGTCGAACCACTTCCTGAACCCGTCAAGTGGCACACATCATCGGGGACGTCATTTGCCCGGAATGAATCACGCCTTGATACGCACTTAAGAAATTTCTTCCTGAATTACTCGACATGGTCCGAAGTAGGATATATTCAATATAAAATATGATTTTGCAAGACAGTAGAGATTTGGACCCTATGTCATATTGTTGTTGATTGATTACGTCTGCTCCGTGTAACAACTGCCCAAGTTGTACATCCACCCACATTACCTGGAGCTACGGCTGATTTGGCGAAACATGATCTGGGGCCTCATTTATAAAGCTTGTGTACGATCAAAATGAGGCCAAAACTTTGCGTACGAACATTTCTGCACCAAAGTTGATATTTATAGAAAACAAACTGAACGTGAAACTTAACGCGCCGCCACGTCAAGTCTGGATCTACCGTACGCTATCCGCACAACATGGAGACATGGGAAAACAGTGACACAAACAGCTTTGTGGTGCATTTCGATTCCTCAAACGCCATGTATGCTGGATGTTGGGTCACATTAATGTATGTTTTGCTCCAGACTTGCTCCGATGACAAGCACACCGCGGAGCAGAAAGCACACGAATTAACTTAATTAAACATTTTAAACGCTCGTCTTCTCTCAATGATCACCTATCTTGAAAAAGCCTCATGCAATGAATCATATTAATGACAGCTAATGTGGATTACTACTGCACGCATTACATCATCGCGTCCCGCAACAATTTACGCGCCTACAGTAATTTCACCCGCCCATCGGCACAAATGTCATTGCAGTATAAAAAGCTACATAAAACACAAGACCATAACGGATAAAAATTTGCTAGAATAAGTCAGGTACAAGCATCTTTGCTATGGAGCTTGATGCTTTGTCCTGCAAATAAATAAATAAAGGAAATAAATGCGTCAATTAAGTCATAAGCAGTCCATACAGCCGTGGTAATGTTTTCTTTTTTTTTTGCCGATGTGCGCCCTGCGGCCAATAATCACGGCCTTCCGTGACTCGACCTCTGCATTGATGGTTTCATAATGTAGATCTTTGTATTTTTTTAAATCTTTTATTATTATTATTATTCACACAAAAATTCTAAGTAGCCTACATCATAGTGAAGTTAGCCTTCGTTCTTGCCTTTCCCTGTCCGTCATCCATTGTTTTGATTTGATGATCGCCGTCACGTGTTGCTTATAAATACGCATACCCATTAATGAGTAGATTTGCATTTGCAAATATGGAAATAGGCAGACTTAGGGCGGGGAACGTTGTTGAATCAGCTGCGCACACCGGTTAGAGGGAAATTGTGTGCAGGTGTGTGTATGTGTGTCTACACATGATTTTATAAATCTCAATTTTTTTCTACGTACGTTAAGTCATTGTTTGTGAGACCAATTGCCGTCATGGTTTCATGAAATAAAATTCCAAACATTAAAAATACAAGCAGGAACATATCTAAGTAAAATGCATGGTTTATAATTGTAAAGAAGAGTCATTGTGCTTTTTGTGCTAGACTTTGTTTCGAATGATGTGCCATCGATTGCAGTGTGTAAAATGGAGATCACTGATTGGCTGTGTTTGCTCGCAAATGCAAATCATTCCTCCTCTGAGTGATTGCTGCATTCAAAGATGGTCAGAAGTCGTACTTTTCCGAGTTCAAACCAGGAAGTGTGTACGGGAGAGCCCCCTTGAACTCGGAAATTCCATTTGCGAAATCGGGGGGGAAGACCCCGACTTCACTGACGGACTACAAGTGACGTCACTCTACCGTGTCAACCCCTTTGGAAACACAGACCGTGAAGGGTAAAACATAATTTACTCGAGTAACACAACGTACATGGCAGTATGCCGCTATCTCCCTGCATGAAATTATACGGTGAACTACTGTTTATGAAATAAGAAAGAAACAATAAATTAAGTAAAATTGTGAGATGGTAAGTTTGCTGGAGGTCAAAATGAGTTTTGAGGACCAAACTAAAAAACTATTTATCACTATCAGCCATTTTGGTTGTTTACTTTCGCCTTGAACGCTTTCAGGTCGGAACTGGGAAAAAACAACTCGGATATAGCCGACTTCCGGCCATCCTCAAATGCAGCAGAAGCTCTCCGTTGACCGATGATGTCACTACGGCAACTCCAATCAGACAAACTGCATTACACCCACTGACCTGAATATATGACTGGATAGTCGATACACGACCGTGCAAGCCGTTGAAGTCACAGGGCGGCCATCTTGCTCCTGCCATCGCGCGAGCAGACTACTGTATAAAATATACGTACATATTAAGCAGTTAGTATAGTGCCGGGGCTCGGGCGGGGATTTGTGGCGGTCGGCGGAGTGGTCACTATTGTTTTTACTTACTGTAACTACTGTAACTTTGTTAAAAAGAAAAGAAAAAAATGACAAGTGGTATGTGCTGCTTTGAAGATTTTTCTTTTATCACTCAGTTCTTTATATACCCCAATATTAGATTTGATAGAGGCATCTTTTGTTGAATTACAGTTAGTGTTGGTGTATTTAGTCTGTTGTCTTTGTCCAGTCGGTGTGGGATCATTGTCTATGTCAAGTGTTATTGTCGCAGTTAGTCTGGAATCCGTGCGTGTGTTTTTTCGTTCAAGCCAAGCCCGAGTTTATGTAAGTCATCTTTGTTTCAGTCTAGTCACCCTCGTCTTCGTTTAATTGTCTTCGTACCCGTCCAGTCCTCCACATCACCATTAAGTTTCCCTTTGTCTCAGGATGCCCCCCCACCCCACCCCCACCCCGCCCCCACCCCTGCCATCCTTGTCACTGTCCTGTTGTTCACGTCAATTTGTAGTTCTCCACATTCCTGCAAGGTTCTCCACGTTCCTGCAAAGTTCTCCACGTTCTGCCAGCTACAGCCAAGCCAGCCCCCTGTCGTTCAGTCCAGTCATGGCAGCCAGTCTCCACTCGCTCAGTCCAGTCATGGCAGCCAGTCTCCTCACGTCATGTCCAGTCTTTGTCCCCACACCCAGTCCAGTCACATCTTCTCCAGTCTTCGTCCCCACACCCAGTCCAGTCACGTCTTCTCCAGTCTTCGTACCCACACCCAGTCCAGTCACGGATTTTCCAGTCCTCGTCCTCTTACCGGTGTCTACAAGTTTTAATAAAGCTTCTCACTTTGTTCAGAATTCTTGTCTCCTCCAGGCTGTCTTCCTGCATTTGGGTCCATCTTCTCCAACGCACCCCCTATCATGACAAATGATGGTAGAAAATATGTAATTTCAATAAAAGCGTCGATAATGCAAGACAAAATGTCAAAGGGGAGTAGTAAGCTGGCGTTCACACCACCTTGCAGGCAGACTTCAAAGTAAAACCCACCAAGGCTGTTGCATTGGTGTCAATGTATTATTTGGTCAGCTTTATTTTGAAGTTTGCCTTAGCATAAGCAAAACCAAGTCTTTTCAAGTCAAAGGACTCAAGTCCGAGTGAAGTCACAAGTCTTTGTTGGTAAAGTCCAAGTCGAGTTGAAAGTCTTTCAACATTTTGTCAAGTCTAAAGTCGGCAAATTTATGACTCGAGTCCACACCTCTGGTGTAGATAGGAAGAGAAATGGAGTGGGAGTTATCATGAAGGAGGAGTTTGTTAGGAACATCCTGTAGGTAAAAAGAGTTCAAGTAGAGTGATGAGCCTGAAGCTAGGAATCAAAGGTGTGATGATAAATGTTGTTAGTGGGTATGCGCCACAGGTAGGATGTGAGCTGGAGGAAAAGGAGAACTTTTGGTTGGACCATGATAAAATGATAAAGAGCATCCCTAGAAGTGAGAGTTGTCATTGGTGCAGACTTCAATGGGCATGGTGGTGCAGGAAATAGAGGTGATGAGGAGGTGATGGGCAAGTTTGGTATCCAGGAGAGGAACGCAGAAGGTAGTTGACTTTGCAAAAAGAATGGAAATGGCTTCTTCCAGAAGAGGCAGGAACATAGGGTGACCTACAAGAGTGGAGGTAGGAATACACAGGTAGACTACATCTTGTGTAGACGGTGTAATCTGAAGGAAATCAGGGACTGCAAAGTAGTGGTAGGTGAGACTGTAGTCAGACAGGATGGTAGTGTGTAGAATGACTCTGGTGGTGAGGAAGACAAAGACGGCAAAGGCAGAGCAAAGGACAAAATGGTGGAAGCTGAAAAAGGAAGAGTGTTGTATGACTTTCAGAAAGGAGTTGAGACAGGCTCTGAATGGTCAGGAGGTGCTTCCAGATGACTGGACAACTACAGCAAATGTGATCGTGGTGACAGGTAGGACAGTCCTTGGTATGTCATCTGGAAGGAAAGGAGATAAGGAGACTTGTAGTGGTGGAATGAGGAGGTGCAGAAGTGGATTCAGAGAAAGATGTTAACTAAGAAGAAGTGGGACACTGAGAGGACTGAAAAAAGTAGACAGGATTACAGGGAAATGCAGCGTAAGGTGAAAGTAGAAGTGGCAAAGGCCAAACAAGGGGCTTACGATGACTTGTATGATAGGTTGGACAGTAAGGAGGGAGAGACTGATCTATACAGGTTGGCAAGGCAAGACAGAGATAGGAAGGACAAGCAGCAAGTTAGGGTAATAAAGGATAGGGATGGAAGTGTGTTGACAGATGCCAGTAGTGTGATGGGATGAGGGAAAGAGTACTTTGAAGAGTTGATGAATGAGGAAAATGAGCGAGAAAGAAGAGTAGAAGACGTGACTGTTTTGGACCAGGAAGTAGCAAAGATTATTAACTCTTTTACTGCCAAAAATGTTAAATGACGTTTAGTAAAAACCTACGGAGGGCCACCAAGGACGTTAAAAGACGTTCTCCAATTTTTTTTTTTTGGGGGGGAAACGGGTGGAGGAAAGCCTTGGCCAGCTGTGGTGAAAGTTTCAAGCAGATCTAGTTAGCCTAATGACTATTTTTGGCCCCTAGATGGCAGCGATGACTCTCTTTTGACAAGATTGGGTAGGCGTCAGTAGAAGACGTGAGGCGGAGCTAGAGGGGACAATGGTTGGGGATGGGAAGCGAAAATGGCGACCGGTTGCAAGCAGCTCACGCTTGAGCATTTTTTTCAAAGACGAAAAGCATCGACCAGTGCTAAAGAGCACATTGATGACGACGATGATCATCATTGATGATGATGACGGTGACTCCGAGGTTGGAAGCGTTGACGCGGCAGTAGAAGATGTGAGGCGGAGTTAGATGGCTGAGGAAGCGAACAATGGCGACCGGTTGCAAGCAGCTCATCGACCAATGCTAAAGAGCACAGTGATGACGACGATGATGATGATGGTGGCTCCGAGGTTGAAGTTGGAAGTGTTGATGCGGCGGCTATGACCACGTCATAAAGCCTCACCGGCTAGCGATGCTAACACCGAAAAACGCGGAGCACAACCGAGCACGCTCAGGCGGACGTTCAAGCGGACGACGTAGAGTGCCCCGAGTCCAATGCATATTCATCGGAAGACTGGGTACAGTCTGCTACTTGCTATTACCCGGAAAAAAAGGCTGTCAAGAAAGTGTAACGTCTGCACGCGAAAAGGGCAATCGCAGTGAAACGAATCTGTTGTGCAAATCCTGCTGCGTCTCCTTGCACGCAGGGGAGTGTTACAAAAAGAAAAACTGTATTTGAAACATCCACATAATTGTAAATAGTACCACAGTTGCACACATTTGTAAATAGTTTGCGAAATTGTTTTGTCAAATTGTTACACTGTTGAATGGAAATAAACATATTTTGCAATCTAAAAACACTTTTTCATTGTTGGTGGTAGCGTTTTACAGAAGTAAAGCACTATTTAGGTGTTTGTGGCATCATTCATGGACAAAAAGAAGTGTACAATTCACTAGAGTGCATGAAATAACATCGTTTCACAAAAAGCTTGTTTTCTCCGTTTTTTGTTTCAAAACAGAAAATGGTTAGTTTCACCGATATGCTCTATTGCTGATTACTGAAAAACGGAATAAGGTAGAAACAAACTTTTTTTTCTGATGAAAGATGAGAGTTCAATCTTTCATTTGGTAGTATGTGTGTTTCCATAGTCCAAACACAAAATTTTCTGTGGACCGTGAAAGATCAGTCAAAATGTTTAAAACGGCTGGCACTGGCGGCGTCCCTTTTCTGAAAACTTCTGGCAGTCAAAGAGTTAAGGACGAAGTTCGAAGGGCATTGAAGAGGTTGAAGAGTGGAAAGGCACTTGGTCCTGATAGAGGTATGGAAGTGCTTAGGAGAGGTAGCAGTAGAATTTCTGACTGTGTTGCTCAACAGGATCTTAGATAGTGAGAAGATCCCTGAGGAATGGAGGAGAAGTGTGCTGGTGACCATTTTTAAGAACAAGGAAGACGTGCAGAGTTGTGGCAATTACAGAAGAATAAAGCTGATGAGCCACACCATAAAGCTATGGGAAAGAGTAGTTGAAGCTAGACTGAAGGCAAAGATGAACATTTGTGAGCTGCAGGATGTTTCATGCCAAAAAGTACCACATATGCAGTATTTGCTTTGTTGATAGAGACGGACAGAGAAGGTCAGAAGGAGCTGCATTGTGCCTTTGTAAATCTGGAGAAAGCTTATGACAGGGTGCCCAAAGAGGAACTGTGGTTTTGTATGAGGAAGTCTGGAGTGGCAGAGAAGTATGTTCAAGTGGTGTAGGACATGTATGAGGACTGTAAGAAAGAGGAGTTTAAAGTGGAAGTGGGACTACATCAGGGATCAGTTCTGAGCCCCTTCTTGTTCGCTATGGTAATGGACAGGATGACGGACAAAGTTAGACAGGAATCTCCACGGACTATGATGTTTGCTGATGACCTTGTGATCTGTAGTGAGAGCAGAGAACAGGTGGAGGTGAAGGTGGAGGTTTGCCCTGGGAAGGAGGGGAATGAACGTTGGCCGTAGCAAGATGGAGTATCTGTGTGTGAATGGGAGGGACCCAAGTGGAAGAGTGAGGTTACAGGGAGAAGAGACCAAGAAGGTGTAAGAGTTTAAGTATTTAGGGTCAACAGTCCAGATCAATGGAGAATGTGGAATACAAGTGAAGAAGCGTGTGCGGGCAGGCTGGAACGGGTGGAGACAAGTGTCAGGTGTGATGTGTAATAGAAGAGTTTCAGCTAAAATGAAAGGAAAGGCTTATACAACTGTGGTGAGACCAGCAATGTTGTTTGATCTGGAGACATTGCCACTAAGGAAAAGACAGAAGGCAGATCTGGAGGTGGCGATGCTGAGGTTCTCTTTGGAAATGACCAGGATGGGGGTTCGGGGGTGCCGCCCATCCTCCGGTGCCCCCATCTCCCCTTCTGCCCCCGGTGTTCCGTCCCTCCACGCGGTGGGGGATGGGGTGGGCGCGGATGCCCTCTCCGCTCCGCTGCCCGGCCCCTCTTCGGCGCCGGTGCCTGGGTGCGGGGTGTCTGGTCGGTACTGGATTTCTTTTTCCTTTCTTTTCTTTGGTCCTTCCTCGGGTCTTCTGACGGCCTCACGGCTCTGGCTGGGTTCGGTTTAGGTGAACGGTATGGGATTTTTTTTATAGGTTTAAGGTGAACTAATGAATGCACGCACGCATGCACGCATGCACATACACATATTCACCCACATACAAAAAAAAAAAAAAAAATACAAAAAGTATATATATATATATATATATATAAAAAAAAGGAGAGCAATGATGATGACATGTCAAATCGGTAAAAAATTATCGAATGAACAATACTGAGCTCTCCAGAAAAAAAAGAAAAAAAAAAGGAAATGACCAGGATGGATGGAATCAGGAATGAGTACAGAGGGACAGCACATATTAGAGGCTTTGGAGATTAAGTCAGAGAGGCCAGACTGAGATGCTTTAGACATGTCCAGAGGAGAGATAGTGAGTATATTGGCAGAAGAATGCTGAGTTTCCAAACGCCAGGCAGGAGGTCCAGAGGAAGACCAAAGAAGATGTTTATGGATGTAGTTAAAAAGGGCATGAAGGCAGTTGGTGTGAGAGCAGAGGGTGCAGAGGACAGGGTTAGATAGAGGCAACTGATTTGCTGTGGCGAACCCTGAAGTGAAAAGAAGAAAATAAAAAGATCATTATTTGTTAGACAAATGATCCAGTATATTTTACTAGATTTAAAAAAAAATGTTGATATTGATATGACAATTTTGGCAATATACTGTAGACTCTTCTTTCCCCATGTGTGTAAATTAATTTGTTTATGTTTATTTTATTGTGTAGGTACAGTCTACTTATTTGCTGGACCAAATACACATTCCAATGTTTATATTAAAGAAACCATTCTTATTGATACAAATATTAATCAAAGGAAGTGAAGAATCATAAAATGGAAACATTATACACCACACAAACAAATGCAATATGGGCAGTGCGCTGTTTCTATCCCTAGTTGTCAGTAATGTCTACGGCATGAGTTCAATCAAAGCTGCCTGCCGTTGGTTCACCTAAACCCCGTAACTGGGAAGTCATTGTTTCCAAGGCCATGTAGAGTCATGATTCCCTAAAAGGAAAAATTCAGTCAGCAAACTGTATGTTTGTTTGGAGAAAAATAGTTTGTGCATTAAGATAACAACAACATATGCCTAGCTCCTGTAGGGAGAAAGAAAATTAACAATTTATTTGCATTTCCTGTCCAACACAGCTAATCAGAGCGATTGTCACCAACATAAATTAGCATGAAAAGCAAAATTAAATGACAGAAAAATCTCTTAACTCTTTGACTGCCAACCGTTTTCAGAAAAGGGATGCTGTGAGTGCCAGCTGATTTAAGCATTTTGACTGATCTTTCAAGGTCCACAAAAAAAATTGTGTTTGGACTATGGAAACACATACTACCAAATGAAAGACTGAACTCATCTTTCATCAGAAAAAAAAAGTTTGTTTCTACCTTATTTTGTTTTTCAGTAATCAACAATAGAAAATGGTTAGTTTCACCCAAATGCCCTGTTTTGGACCAAAATACGGAGAAATCAAGCTTTTTGTGAAACGATATTATTTCATGCACTCTAGTGAATTTGACACCTTTTTTTTTTCCATGAATGATGCCACAAACACCTAAACAGTGCTTTACTTCTGTAAAATACTACCACCAACAATGAAAAAGTGTTTTTTGATAGCAAAATATGTTTATTTACATTCAACAGTGTAACAATTTGACAAAACAATTTGGCAAACTATTTACAAATGTGTGCAACTGTGGTACTATTTACAATTGTGTGGATGTTTCAACTACAGTTTTTCTTTTTGTGTAACACTCCCCTGCGTGTAAGGGGACGCAGCAGGATTTGCCCAACAGATTAATTTCACTGCGATTGCCCCTTCGCGTGCAGACCCTACACTTTCTTGCCGGCCTTTTTTTCCGGGGAGTAGCAGGTATATACTGCAGTGTGTGTTTGGCCATGTTGTCATCAAGTCTACTCTCAGGATCATGATACGGTGATGTTACGGTGGTGTTACGTCTGGCTTCCTCATGTCCTTCAGTTCCTATACCGGGTGGTAAGAGATGTTCTGATCCATCTTATCCACTCAATTCATGGTGGCATCGTAGTCCAGAACCAGTGTCTTCTCCGTGATCAGACTGTACCCACTCCTCCGATGAATATGCATTGGACTCGGGGTACTCTTCATCGTCTGATTGAACGTCCGCCTGTGCAGAAGTGCTCGGTTGTGCACCGCGTTTACCGGCGTTGGCATCGCTAGCCGGTCAGGCTTTACGACGTGATCGAAGCCGCCACGCCAACGCTTCCAACTTCGGCGTCAACCTCGGAGTCACCATCATCATCATCGTCGTCATCAATGTGCTCTTTAGCATTGGTCGATGCTTTTCGTCTTTGAAAAAAATGCTCAAGCGTGAGCTACTTGCAACCGGTCGCCATTTTCGCTTCCTCAGCCATTCTCCCCTCAACACTCTAGCTCTGCCTCACGTCTTCTACTGACGCCTACCCGATCTTGTCCAAAGAGAGTCATCGCTGCCATCTAGTGCCCAAAAATAGTCATTATACTAACTCGATCTGCTTGATACTTTCAGCACAGCTGGCCAAGGCTTTCCTCCACCCGTTTCCAAAAAAAAGAAGAAAAAAAAAAAAGTTAACGTCTTTTAACATTTTTGGCAGCCCTCATTTGGATTTTATTAAACGTTATTAAACGTTTTTGGCAGTCAAAGAGTTAAAAGGAACCCCGACTGTAATGACAAGTTTGCTCTATATTATCTATTTAGTTGTTACTAACATATCTATGAGATTAATTTTTCAAAAATAATTTCCAGTTTAATACATTTTGTAGAAACTTTATTTGGATGTACGTCGCCATTGTTAAATACGTTGCAAAGCATTCAGTGCGTAGTGACGTAGAATGGCGGCTGGCTCTCTCCCAAGCAATGCCTATAACGCCTATACTGTACATTGTTATCTATAAAGACTAGATGTCTCGTCCGCGCTGCTGTCCAACGGAATCGAACGTCTGCACGGGGCGGCCATCTTGCCACAGTCACCTTGCTATGCCAGAGCACGGCGTGTGGGAGGGTGACTCTCCTGATCACATGTTGTTTCTTTAGGAACGCTACAAGACTTACCTTGCTTTCATTATAGTTGTGTGAAATCCCGATACCCCCGTGGGTCAGTCCGCCCCTGCTCCCAGCCATGTTCCTTACTCATCATGATGTGAAGGCAATGATTTCGATAGTCTGGTTATTTCTTTAAAGTAACCGTCACTCTTTTCACACTTGCAGACAATATGACACAATGCAAGTGTTAATATACATGTTTATTGCATAACATGGTAGCAACGGCATTAAAGCTGTTGTTGCCAACACTGCTTGAAAGATGTTGCAGAAGTGGGCATTCTTTCTGTCAACAAAATGGGCGTGACGATTACAATGACGATGAAAAAACCCTTCCGCCAATGCTTAGTTCATCAAGTTTTTCAAGTTTCCCTGACGGATTGAAGGACCTTCCATCAATTTTGACGGAATGCCCTTCTCTGTTAGCCACAAACAGTTTCTTATTATTGTGGCTATTCTGTACAATTTTTGAGAGAAAAGCCACAACAGCCCCAGCCACTCAAAACCAGAAATGACAGACAACGTCTGCAAGCTGAAAGGGTGGGCTGGGGGTTTGGGGAGTGTTGACATTTTGTTGTTTCAATTTAATTATAACAGTTTTAACTTACTCAGCAAAGATTGATGAGTGTAATAATGTGACCAAACGTTTGAAGATTCTTCCTGCCTCTTATCTCACGTAATCAACCAGCTGTCGGGGTGAAGTCTGGCTTTCTCTGTTTACATATCAATCGACCATCTGGCCATTTGTATTGAATGATGTTTGTCTTAGCTAAGGGCTGGGGATTTGGGGACAGCAGAGGGAGGAAGAACAGAGGAAGAAGAACAAGGGGAGGGGGCTTGGGGGCTGTTTCCTACGGAAGGGGAGGGGCTTTTTGGAATGCTGGGAGTATAATGGCGACTGCAAGTGGGAGGAGCCACACACACATGGGGAATCAAAATGGTGTTTGGCTGTCCCTTCTGTGCTGTCCAGAAATTTCTGTAAAATAAAAACCTTCTAAGGAACCTGATTCACCGATCTCAAGTCTGATTCTGAAAACAACATTACGAACACGCGGAAAACATAAGGATCGTTTTCCAACAAATGGTGACTCCCGACGTTGCTGGTTGAGGTTTTTTTTCAACAGACAGGACTTTTCGCGCCAAATTACTTGTACGGTAAGAGGACACTTATCCTCGTAGTGAATTCCTGCCTGTTGTGAACTCTGAAACCTGTTTTCACGTCGTCTAAACTTTTAGTAAATTGTACATGAGATCTGAGTGAACAGGTATCAGTAAAGTTTAAAATACAAGTTTGATTCGTTCCGTTACGGAATCTGAGAGACACGAAGTCCTTGGTTTTGGATTTTACTAAGACATTGAACTATACAAGGCCGTTTTGTATCGTGGGAACCTAGGTCTTTGTATACGGAAGTAACGTTACGTTGGATTGTGCGCAGCTGAGTAAAGAGAAATAAGATATATGAGAGTATAGGTTGAAGCAGTGGTTTGTTACTAAATTAAGGCTCGGGTGCTTTCGTTTGGGATTTGTCAAGCATCTTTGTTACTAAATTGAGGCTCGGGTGCTTTCGTTTGGGATTTGTCAAGCATCTTTGTTACTAAATTGAGGCTCAGGTGCTTTCGTTTGGGATTTGTCAAGCATCTTTGTTACTAAATTGAGGCTCGGGTGCTTTCGTTTGGGATTTGTCAAGCATCTTTGTTACTAAATTGAGGCTCGGGTGCTTTCGTTTGGGATTTGTCAAGCATCTTTGTTACTAAATTTAGGCTCGGTTGCTTTTGTTTGGGATTTGTCAAGCATCTTTGAGATAAGAAGTTGAAGCTGACAGTTGACATATTTATTCGGCGAAAACACATGGCATTTCCGTTCCGTTTTGGAATCTGAGGAATAGTAAGCCCTTGCATTTAAGGAATTCACTCTGGGGTAACAGAACACAAAATTAATCTATATGCCGATGATATTTTACTTTATTTAGAAAAAACTGCTATTTCGTTAGGGAAAGTATTTAACTTAATAACTAAATTCTCATATTTATCAGATTATTCTATTAACTGGACAAAATCAACACTACTACCTATTACAATAAATCCATGGAACACTGCAAGCCAGGACCCACACTACTCATTTCCTATTGGCAATTTAAAATACTTAGGCATAAGAATCTCACCTAAATTAACTGATTTAATTCATTTAAACTTTACTCCACTTCTGGATAGCATTTATAGTGACTTGGAGCGCTGGAATAATCTTCCCATTTCTCTAATAGGACGAATAGCCAGCATTAAAATGAAAGTTTAACCCCAAAAAAATTCTCAATTCCATTTAAACCTGTTGTTGGACTCGGCCGTTACAAAATTTTACTGGAAAAAAAGAAGAAGCAAAGATTAGTCTATCTACTCTTCAGAAAAGTAAATCCAAAGGAGGTCTACCAAATTTTATGCACAACTATATAGCTAACCAGCTACAATATATCATTCTATGGGCATAACCCAACATAGATACTAACTGTTGGCTGGAACTAGAACAGAAGGATTGTAATAACCTCAGACTTTTAGATTTACTCTTTATTATAACATCAATTAAGCGACACAATTGTTTTAAAAACCCAATGATTTCCGCCACCCTGACTGCCTGGTGGAAGGCACTAGAAATTACAAAAGCCCAATTGGAGCCCTGCCGGCTTTCTCCCAAATGGCATAACCCCGACTTTCAACTTAACAACCGATCGTTTTTTTTATGCACACATGCACACACACACACACACACACACACACACACACACACACACACTCGCATACTCACGCACATACAAAAAAAGAAAAAGAGAAAAAAAAAAAGAGAGCAATGATGATGACATGTCGAGTCGGTAAGATTACCGAATGAACAATACTGTACGGAAGCGTATTGCATTCACTTGGGAAAAAAAAAGTCCTGTTTTTCAGACTAATTTTTTAGGGGGAGCGTTGTTTTTTTTAATATTTTTTTCCCCAGTTTTTTTAAATAATTTTTTTTTGCTGTTTTTTAAAATAATTTTTTCCCCTCTATTTTTCTGAAGAATTTTTTTTTCTGTTTTTCGGAGTAATTTTTCCGTTTTATAAAATAATTATTTTTCTGTTTTTTTTTTGTTTTTTTTCCTTTCTGTTTTTCAGATTTTTTTTTTAAGGGGTTTTCCCTCAGAGATTAGAGAACAAACCACAATACAGTATACACATTCATTCCTTTATTGAGAGCCAGTAAGTAAACATGACCATCTTATTTAGTTTAATCAAGTTTTATTTTGATATGGGTTCAAGGCACTGGGAGATAGTTCTGCCTTTGAGTTATATAGACGGTATTATTATTAGTTTGTCGACTTTACGCAGGCACCTGAGGACTTTGCATTTGTTCAGGAGGAAAGCCCATTCAGATCTGCTAGATGTAGCAATGTTTGTCCAGGATCAGTTGGATAGATATGGCATGCTCCATGGCTACAAAATGATGCATTTGAAATGCATTCAGGCTGGCTATGTGGTGACTCAAGAAACGATCAGGATACTGATGAAAATACTGGATCCGCATGGTGTGAAACTGAGGCGCAGGAATCGCCTTCGGCGCCGTATCTACCAGAATCCAGGCCCAAACTTTTTGTGGCACGTAGACTCTTATGACAAACTCAAACCGTACGGAATAAGCATACTGTATGAATAACTTTTATTAGTGCAAGCATCTTGACCTGAGTTTACATACATTTGATACATGTAACCTTTTGCAATAAAAGCACCAAAAGAAACATGACCAATGTTCACACTGTAGTACATACATAAACATGTCTCAGAAAGTATGATTTCTGAACTGCATGACTCAACAATAAAGACAAGAAAAAAAGAAAAAATCAATGAAAAGTACCTTTTAATTTAACAGATCCACTTTTGCTGTCAATATTAACATCTGATATGAGGTAGTGTTTCAACTTGCATTATTTAACAGTGGAAAATATAACAGAGGTATTTTTCATTCTCATCCTAGACTGAAAACAAAAGTGTGTTGTAAGTTTTTTGAGCAGGGAAAGTCTTCTTGTATCATCTTCACCTCTTCTTCGTTTTTCCATAGAGAAACGTCTTGTGGCAATCCTGTCACCATAGACTGGAATGTAAGACGCCAAAGCAAGCATCATTCATTTCTCCAATTATTGAGCTGTCAATCTACAATAAAAAACAAAAATATATACATTAGACATGAAAATCTGAAACTTTATGTCCAAGACTATTTACTTATGGGCAAGACAACCAATCATCAGTGCAGATGATAACACAATAGACAATATGAAACAATACAAAAACTGATTATGAAGCTGGCAATAATGTAGTGTGCTGAATCTGCTGATATACAGTAACATCTGACATATACGTTTAGAGCAATTTTTATCAAGAAATAGAGAATACGCAGACCATAACTGAGAGAACCTGATGACGCGACATGTGAAAAGTGCTGTTCCCAATTAAGTGTAAGGTCTACACCAGTTTACAGAAGTTCATTTTGTTTTGCAAATGTATATCTTATAATTCTGTAACAGTGCAGTACCCATCAGCTCCTGAATCTACTCAAAGCTGTGGATGCAGTCTTTTCCTAAGGTAAAATGTGTTAATTTTGGGGCTGCAGCTATGGTTTGTTTTTGAGAATTTATTACTTTTCTGATTATCGTATCGATTAATTGATTAAAAAAAAGATTTTTGCATTATCAAACCATAATAGAAAATGATACCTAACAGAAATGACAGGCCAGTTAACTAGACCTAACAATTGCTTTTGTTCATGAAAACAAAAAATGTGCTGTAATATTGTTGTCCCCTTTGGGTTGTCCCCTTTGGGTTGTCCCCTTTGGGTTGTCCCCTTTGGGTTGTCCCCTTTGGGTTGTCCCCTTTGGGTTGTCTTCGTCATATGTGTGAGTGCGTGCGTGCGAATGGTGAGGCATGGCTGACGTGCTGACAGATGTGTGAGAGTACTTTGATTAAGCGCAAAGCCAATCACTCTGCGTTCATGGAAGACTATTAGAAATCATCCATCCATCCATTTTCTTGACCGCTTTTCCTCACAAGGGTCGCGGGGGTGCTGGAGCCTATCCCAGCTGGCTTCGGGCAGTAGGCAGGGTACACCCTGAACTGGTTGCCAGCCAATCACAGGGCACACAGAGACAAACAACCATACTCACAATCACACCTATGGACAATTTGGAGTGTTCGATTAACCTACCATGCATGTCTTTGGAATGTGGGAGGAAACCGGAGTACCCGGTGAAAACCCACGCAAGCACGGGGAGAACATGCAAACTCCACCCAGGAAGGCCGAAGCCCGGACTCGATCTCACGTCCTCAGCACTGGGAGGCGGACGTGCTAACCAGTCAGCCACCGTGCTGCCCTATTAGAAATCATTGATTATTAATTGTTGAAATAACAAGATTTGGACCATTTTAAGTTAAAAAAAAATTCTCATAACTGTTTAAATTGATAAGTGATAACCCATCAACTAATTGTTGCACCTGTTTTTACTTTAGCATGATAGTGAACGTGTTGTTCTAACTGTTCTTACACCATGTAAGTAATTTGCATGACCATGATGTCTACAGTGCATCTCTAAGTTATCAAGCGTGATTCATTTGTTGCACATTCCTATACTGGAAAAATGCAATGATGACCCTTAGTCTTACTTTGACAGTACTGAACACTTCACATACTGTATATTTGTTCTGTAAATATGTCATAAAATAATTTCAAAACGTGATATTTAAAACCAATCCTGTAAAAAAAAAAAAAAAGTGAAAAAAAGCAAATAGTTTGTATATTCATTTGTATATTTGTATAGCAGTGATGTCTACATCAAGCTGCATTGTTGGAAGGGACAATTGACAAATATAAATATTCGAACCTCTGGAGTCACATGTGGTCAGCTATATGTATAGGTGTATAAAAAAAATAATTGAAATTCTGTTAAATATTAAAATATACTTGAGACAAAATACTACATGTAGCTTTGCAGGTACAAATTTCCTGTGACTTACATGATCCTGCTGCATTTTCTGAATGCGCTCCTCAGGAACACCTCTGTTGCGTAAAAATGCCCACAGACCATCATCTGGTGGGAGGCCAGGGGTTGATGATGCAGCCATTGCAGCTAGCACTACAAAAATACAGGAACAGGCCAAATCTATATGAATAATCATTTCAAAGTCAACCTCACAGTAAATATTGTGCTCACTCAAATCACCAATCAAACTGGTTTGTGTTGTGTGTCCTTTTGTGTATCAACGTTTATTCATTAACAATAATATTATACAAATAGTACATTAGACTAAAGCCAACATGTCAGAGCAGGGTTTTAGTAGTAGTCTTTTGTTATTATTAATGATCAATTAGAAAATAGTTCATAAAGATCAGGGCTTTGCAACGTCCTTCCTCATCGTTACATGCTTAAAACAGGTGACCCGTGCTTAACAATATGTTACGATTCTCATATGAGCCATAATAATTCACGTTATCTAGGGTGATCAAATGTGTCCTTTTGGGAGGACTGACCATTTTTTTAAGTCCTTTCATAAATTCATGAAAATGTCCGGTTGGCATTACGTGACTTATAGGAAGTGAAGTACATTGTGTAGCTGCGACTGGTACCACAATTTCAAGGCCGGGGCGAGTGTCCTCTTTTTTGCGTATATTTAGCATATAACATTACGACGTAGCCTACATACGGCTCGTTCTACATAAGATACGGGAGCGTAGTAGTGCATACTGTACTTGCATATAAACGATGTTATGACGAATGGCTCGTTCTACTTTTGTGAAGGATGATCAATGCCCAGCGAGAATCCCGCTGGGCATTGTTTAAACAAACTGTTAGCTTACTAAAATCATGCCGATCGAATGATATGTGTACGTGTACTTGCATGCTCCATAACATAAAATGATATACCTACCTTACACTAACACATTAATAATAGTGAGTGTGTTAAGGTACATGCCGTACCTTAACTGAGCCAGAAGGTACGTGATCCAAAAAAAAAATACTCTGAAAAACAGAACACAAGCTCTGTTTTTCTGAATAATTTTTTTTCCTGTTTTTTTTTTTTTCACAAATTTTTTTTTCCGTTTTTCTGAATAATTTTTTCTCCTGTTTTTGTGAATAATTTTTTTTCAGCCTGTTTTGGACAGAAAAAAAAGTCAGTAAAACTGAAAAATATTCAGAAAAACAGAAAGAAAGAAAAATACTCAAAAAAACAAAGCAACCCCAAAAAAATTAGTCAGAAAAACAGGAGGTTTTTTTTTTATATAATTTTTTTTAAATAATTTTATTTTTAATAGTGCATACAATTTGGTGCCTCTAGACCTCCTTTGGATTTACTTTTCTGAAGAGTAGATAGACTAATCTTTGTTTCTTCTTTTTAAATGGAATCGTTGAGAAAAAATCATTTATTTTGGGTAAAACTTTAATTCTAATGGTGGCTACTCGTCCTATTAGAGAAATGGGAAGATTATTCCAGCGCTCCAAGTCACTATAAATGCTATCCAGAAGTGCAGTAAAGTTTAAATGAATTAAATCAATTAATTTAGGTGAGATTTTTATGCCTAAGTGTTTTAAATTGTCTATAGGAAATGAGTAGTGTGGGTCCTGGCTTGCAGGGTTCCATCAATTTTCTGTAATAGGTCGTAGTGTTGATTTTGTCCAGTTAATAGAATAATCTGATAAATGTGTGAAATTTAGTTAATAAGTTAAATAATGAAATAGCAGGTTTTTCTAAATAAAGTAAAATATCATCAGCATATACAGTAGATACATTTTGTATTCTGTTACCCCAGAGTGAATTCCTTGAATCCTTCTTTCTTGGCATATAGCTAATGCAAGTGGCTCAATAAATATTAAAGGGGACAGCGAATAATTCTTAAATATCATGGTAATTGGATTACGTTAATAACTACATTTTAAGCAGGTAACTTTCACCTAATACCTATTAAAAAATCCCATACCGTTCACCTAAACCGAACACTTCAGAACCCAGCCAGAGCCGTGAGGCCGTCAGAAGACCCGAGGAAGGACCAAAGAAAAGAAAGGAAAAAGAAATCCAGTACTGACCAGACACCACCCACCGGGCCACCAACCAACCCCAGAAACATCCAAGTTCCAACAAATCAGGGAGACCTCAAGAGACCAAAGGAGAGACTGAGGAAAGGAAAGAAGGACAGACGAAGCAGAGTGAGATCCACAAACACCAGCCTCCACCGATTCAACGACCAGAGGAAGAAGCAGATTGTGTCTGAGTTTCCATAGATGCTGGTGTGGTGGATCTGGCATGCATGAAAATCTCCACCAAAGAGGGGAGCCGTCGACCCCTGCCAGGACAGAGCAAGCGCAACACCTCAGGGCCCCCCAGGCCACGGCAGCGGCAAGAGACAACCCCCGGGCTCCGCAGGGGCCACCGGCTGGAAAGCAAACCCAGGAGCAGGAGCGCCCCCAACCCAATGCAGCAGCCTGGCGGGCCTGCACTGCACTGCAGACCCTGCTCCCCCACGCCCCCCATCCACCACCGCCATCCACCCCAACCCAGAAAAAAAGGAGCCTCATGGAGTAAGTCTTATGGACATAAGATTGTTTTTAGCAAACAAAAGCTCCATTTTAAAGTATTTGTATTAAAGACAAGATGTAAAAAAGCAGACACAAACAGTGATAAAGTCAATTTGTTAATATGTTTCATGTGTCTGCACTTCACCAATAGACAGACTTGTATTTTATAGATTCAAGCTTGTTTCTTTTTTGATGTGTATGTGAATGTATTTTTTATTTTTTTTATTTAAATAACAGTACAGACAAGTATAGCCAAAAAACAAACATTCTGTATTAAGGTCAAACAAAACAAAGCAGCATTTGGCTTTCGTTGATTATGGCGGCACCTTTGGATAAAACCGGTACAGTATTGTTTTCCCAAGTGCTGACCATCGTGAAATCCGGATGTCCCAGGCGCACGCAGTTTGACTGAATTACATTGTTTCCCGTGGCTATTTTCAATTTTTTCTTTATATAGCACTGTAACGTTTCTCAAGCATGTTAATAGCAGACGGTAGTTGTGATCTGGTCTTCTTTATTGTACACACACAAACGCTATGCTCCCCTACCTTCCCGCGATGCATTCACAAGCATTCGTAAACAAGAAAGCACACAACTTTTGAGTGTTGCATGGCGTGTTGCAACACTCAAAAGTTGTGTGCTTCCACTGTGGAAGGGCAAACTGTCAAGCTGCTGGCTATTTATGGCTACCACGCAATTTTCCGATAGCTAACATTAGCATAATTATTTTTATTTGAACACGGAACGCTACCTACTACAAAGAGCCAATTCCCCACAAAGGCAGCGTCGGTTGGAAAGCAGACGCCAGCGAGTGAAATCCTGTACTGTGCTTTTTACACATCCAGGTAGGCTTTTTATCATCATTATTATTGTCGCCTCAGACAAAAATCTTCGTTTCTTGGGGTGTTATGTAGCTTCTGCATGATAACAGTAATCGTGCGTAGACGTTTGACTCGACCTACGTCTGGAACCACTGGGGAAAGGACATATGCCGTAAAGCAGTCTGCACGGTTATAGTTTTTTTTGTGTGTGGCAGAGTTCACACCATCCACCTCAAAGTTGTTAAGTGCCAGTAAAAATGATACAGACCCCCGAGATCATGACAAAGGTTTCATTAATCTAGCTGTAAATCAGGAGAATTATGAAGATATGAATTGAAGGTTGAAAAGTTATTTAGAGGGAATTTAAAGTCTGCTAATGTATTTTATGTTGTGTGTTTAAAAAGAAATTCATTCATTTAAAAGAAAAATTCAAATCCAAAACAAGTCCAAGGTCCATTTTTGTTAATTCTCACTGTAAACTGTGGGGAGCTGGTTTACTCCAGAAACATGCATAGTCCATGCGTATGATGTGGAGCTGTTGTATCAAAAAGAGTACCTGTCCCAAGAAATTAGGGTTGGGATTTGATTATATTTTAAGTCATTTTCTCCTTTGCATAACTTTTATTAGATTTGGTTTACTCACTGACAATTTTGGGAGCGGGAAGTACCCCCAAACCACGACAAGCTACCTATCACATACCCCAAAGCCCCCCCCCCGCTATTACTAGGACCCGAGCGCCCCTAAACCTCTGATCCTAGAATCGCCTCTGGTTCACGCTATGACTGCCTGATTTAAAATGAGCGGCAGCTTGTCTCATCTACCGTCACGTGTGCATTGGGCATCGCTTAGCTACCTGTTCAAAGTACGTTCGGCTTTGCTTGGGTGTTCGGGCTCTGAAAAATAGGTCAAACTCTGAGGCCTTTTTTACTCTGATCTTCTGGTCTATGTCCGATTTGTATGAGTTGCGAGACATGTGAACTCTGAGGTTCCACAGTATTTTGAACATTAAGCTGAATTTCCATATTGTGTACACTGTACAGTATTTACTGCAAGTTTTCCTCCCCATTGTCCTCAGATTGATTGCCCCTCAAAAAAAAGTAAATGTCAGAAATGCAGAATATTGCTGATATTTACAAGTTTATTGAATCTTGATGATACAGACCATGTCAAAAAGGGTTAGGGTTAGTCCAAACTACTGAAATGTAGGTTTTTATTAATGCACCTTATATTAGTAGTAATATCCACATGACCAGTCGCCCAATGGGGCGGTGGGCAAATTCAGTCCTCGAGGGTCGGATTCCTGCAGGTTTTGTAGCTCCAATGTAACTGATCCCAATCAACAGGAGCGTTATCAGGCTTATGCAGAGCTTGATGATGAGCTAATCATATATCAGCTGTGTTGGAGAATGGAAACATCCAAAACTTGCAGGACTCCGACCCTGAAGGACCAAGTTTTCCCACCTCTGCTACAGGGACAATTAATGACCCTTGACTGAGTTGGACCTCCATCATGAATACAATGATGCTCTCACAGCATACTATCTCCATCACTTGCAGATAATCTTATATCCTGGACAGAGCTGGATTGGATTCTTGGTACCATGAGAGCTTAATCTTCAGTCAGTATACGGTAGCTGACAACACAGAATAAAAGAGTGGAATAGTAATAAATAGAAATAGAATAGAAATAACAGATAGTCCAGAGCAGTGACATGTGTCTAAGAGCCTTCACCAAGAGATGGGGGACTTTGGCATTCACCATGACTCATCAACTAAATAACTGTTTATTCTGTAGGAATAAATGAGCAAAATCAAACACTGTATGGTGTAGGATCAGGTTTTTTTTTAGGAAATAAACTGTCTAAATAAACCATCAACAAATAAAGATTGTGTCGACTATTAGAAACAAAAAGTGTTACTAATTTATATCTTTTAGGACACTGGTTCTCAGCCCAGCCCCTATGCAGTTTTCCATGTCTCTCCAGACATGGAAACACAGCTGAGGATCGTTATCAGGCTTCATGCAGAGCTGGCTGATTAGCTAATCGTTTGAAACACCTGTGTTGCTTGTGGGAGACATGGACAACAGGCTGGATAGGGGTACTCAAGGACCGTGGCTGAGAAACACTACTTTAGGAAAGCTGATAAGACCATGTGACATAAAATACGCAATGTAATGTCCAATGATTGAATGGTCAATAACAGCTTTTAGGCATTTCACCATATATAATTTCATCAAAGAGACAAACTTTGCTACAGATTTTTAGTATCAATGTTTAAAAGTATCAGCCAGTAACAGTAAAATGCTGAAACACATAGACATAGTAGAGGCAGCAATGATCTACAAATGACACTCAAATTAAATAACTAAATAATACGATGACATGTATATTAAGACACGGACATTAAGCAAACTTTTTTGTTGTCATTATTCTTCAAACCAACTAAAATGGCAACAAAATGTACAATCCTTCCGTTACCCTTTGTAAAAGTCAAAGTGTGTTGTACTGTAGCGGCAGCTTTTTAATGGTGCATCATCTAAAATAGGGAGTCACACCAAGTTTTCTGTTGCAGCATTTGGCCAGTACTCGCTCTAAGAATTCAAAACAAGTAGCGTGGATGAATCTCTGGGCAAAATCCATTGATGCGGGGCTTTCTTTTGTGAAATCCAAGAGAGGCAATGAACCAATGGAGAGAAGGCTATAAGGGGGATGGTAGAGGTGTGTTTGCTAGGAGCAGTTTGACGTATTTATGGTTGGGAAAATCATTCACTCAGCCCTCCATCCCAAAGTCCTCTGTGAATTTCTTGACCTTGAGCAGATCTTCAGTGTTGACTGTTGGACGAGTGGTGGAAAGGGACCGCAGCATGTCTGACTGCAAGTGGAAAGAACAAAAAAACAAACAAATAACATTATTTTGTCTTGTTACGTGTTATTCTATTCCTATTCACACACTAATTAGCAAGTGTGATGCGTCTACAATAGTGAAGTCAACAATTATTGACAGCCACAATGCATCACATTTGGAAATCAGGTTACGTTCACACTGCAGGCAAATGCGATCCAGATCGGATTTTTTTGCCCAAATGCGACCTGTGTATGACTTTTTTGTCAGTCTGAACGGCTCAATTCTGATTTTTTCACATCCGACCTGGGTCACTGTCATATGTGGATCCTAGATCGTATACGTATCTGATTTTTTGCAATGCGACTGCAGTCTTAACGGCCTCGACGTCATCAAAAGTCCAATATGCACTCCATGCGGGCGGGGTCATTAAGCTTGATTTATGCTTGACGCATCCGTGACTTTAATTTAATCCCACTTGAAACATAAAGTATAAAGATGACATTTGTGGTGGTGATATTAGTAATTTAACCACGCTGACGGCTCATTTATTACGCGTGGCAATGACGTGATGTCATCGTTAGGGAAAGAAAAATAAGAGAGGTCTCCGTGAGATGAGGCGCTGAACAGGCTCGCCTCATTTTCACAAAATATTATTTCTACCTCCTCCTGCACTCCTCTGTAAATATGAGATGGTAAAAATATGAGCTCCGACGACGGACTTATAAAAGTCCGTGGCCCTGACACGCTGCTGGACCATACGTATTTACTTCCGCAAACAGCGTTGTGAGTGACGTTGTATCTTCTTCTACGCATGCGGGTCACTTTAGGGACGCATTACGTCCACACAGCAGACAGACTGAGGTCGCAATTAATAGGTGAACGCTTACTCCAAAAAATCGGATTTCACCAAAAAGTTGGAATTGAGCATTAAGACCTGCAGTGTAAACGTAGCCTTTCATATGTGGTCCTAGATCAGATACGTATCTGAATTTTTGCAATGCGACCGCAGTCTGAATGGCCAGGTCGCAAATATATCCGACCTCGATGTCATCAAAAGTCTAATATGCACTCCATGCGGGCGGGGTCATTAAGCTTGATTTATGCTTGACGCATCCGTGACTTTAATTTAATCCCACTTGAAACATAAAGTATAAAGATGACATTTGTGGTGGTGATACTAGTAATTTAACCACGCTGACGGCTCATTTATTACGCGTGGCAATGACGTGATGTCATCGTTAGGGAAAGAAAAATAAGAGAGGTCTCCGTGAGATGAGGCGCTGAACAGGCTCGCCTCATTTTCACAAAATATTATTTCTACCTCCTCCTGCACTCCTCTGTAAATATGAGATGGTAAAAATATGAGCTCCGACGATGGACTTATAAAAGTCCGTGGCCCTGACACGCTGCTGGACCATACATATTTACTTCCGCAAACAGCGTTGTGAGTGACGTTGTATCTTCTTCTACGCATGCGGGTCACTTTAGGGACGCATTACGTCCACACAGCAGACAGACTGAGGTCGCAATTAATAGGTGAACGCTTACTCCAAAAAATCGGATTCCACCAAAAAGTTGGAATTGAGCATTAAGACCTGCAGTGTAAACGTAGCCTTTCATATGTGGTCCTAGATCAGATACGTATCTGAATTTTTGCAATGCGACCGCAGTCTGAATGGCCAGGTCGCAAATATATCCGACCTCGATGTCATCAAAAGTCTAATATGCACTCCATGCGGGCGGGGTCATTAAGCTTGATTTATGCTTGACGCATCCGTGACTTTAATTTAATCCCACTTGAAACATAAAGTATAAAGATGACATTTGTGGTGGTGATATTAGTAATTTAACCACGCTGACGGCTCATTTATTACGCGTGGCAATGACGTGATGTCATCGTTAGGGAAAGAAAAATAAGAGAGGTCTCCGTGAGATGAGGCGCTGAACAGGCTCGCCTCATTTTCACAAAATATTATTTCTACCTCCTCCTGCACTCCTCTGTAAATATGAGATGGTAAAAATATGAGCTCCGACGATGGACTTATAAAAGTCCGTGGCCCTGACACGCTGCTGGACCATACATATTTACTTCCGCAAACAGCGTTGTGAGTGACGTTGTATCTTCTTCTACGCATGCGGGTCACTTTAGGGACGCATTACGTCCACACAGCAGACAGACTGAGGTCGCAATTAATAGGTGAACACTTACTCCAAAAAATCGGATTTCACCAAAAAGTTGGAATTGAGCATTAAGACCTGCAGTGTAAACGTAGCCTTTCATATGTGGTCCTAGATCAGATACGTATCTGAATTTTTGCAATGCGACCGCAGTCTGAATGGCCAGGTCGCAAATATATCCGACCTCGACGTCATCAAAAGTCTAATATTCGCTCCACGCGGGGGCATTAAGCTTGTTTTATGCTTGACGCATCAGCGAGGTCCGCACGGCTCAGGAGACGTACGTGAATCGGCAAAGTTGTTTAGAGTAACATGTGGCTTTATTGAATTTAATTTAATCCCACTTGAAACATATATAGTATAAAGATGACATTTGTGGTGGTGATATTAGTAATTTAGCCACGCAGACGGCTCATTTATTACACGTGGCAATGATGTGACGTCATCGTTAGGGAGAGGAAAAAAAGGAGAGGTCTCCGTGAGATGAGGCGCTGAACAGGCTCGCCTCATTTTCACAAAACATTATTTCTACCTTCTTCAACATCACTCTTCTGTAGATATGATATGGTAAAAATATGAGCCCCGACGATGGATTTATAAAAGTCCGTGGCCCTGACTCGCTGGACCATACGTATTTACTTCCGCAAACAGCGTTGTGAGTGACATTGTATCCTCTGCTGCGCATGGGGGTCACTTTGGGGACATCCACACAGCAAACAGACTGAGGTCGCAATTAACTCTTTGACTGCCAGACGTTTTCAGAAACGGGATGTCGCCAGTGCAAGCCGATTTAAGCATTTTGACTGATCTTTCAAGGTCCACAGAAAATGTTGTGTTTGGACTATGGAAACTATTTACTATTTAATACAAATTAAAGCCGAAAGAATACGGCCGAAATAGGATGTTGTGGTGACGCAAGCAAAAAAAACGCTGCAAGCAAGCATCTGTTTGAATTAAACAGCGAACGCGGGGTTGAGTGTCCGTCTTGCTTCTCGCTAGCTTTTCACTGTGTGAATTTGCACCGGTCGATCGCAGCAGCTCTCGGGGTCGTTGCTTGGTGTACAACATTTAAGCGGGTCGAAAAAAGACAGAACTGCCGTGTACTGCAGTACAGGTGAGCCACTCTTTCTCCTGCAGCGCCTTCCCTTTTTTTTGTTATAAGAGCCCCTCGAACACTTCCGCTTTTTCACCAGCATCCCGGTGGCCGCGCTAAATACTTTAGCTAATGCTAGCACTATTGCTATCAACAGTTTTAAACACGGGAACAATTAACACTATCTCTGGGTAGCGGCAGACCTGTACAGGACGCTATGTGTGACTTTGCAGTCCGTTCCCGAAGCCGATTAGCTGTTGCGAACAAATGTATTTATCTATTTTGAAACGTTGATGAATAGGTGAAATGTGAATGTGCGAACTACATTGACGTGCAATCGCACTGCCAGAAAATGCTCAACCCTCGTTTGGTGTTTAATGTACTAATAGCTAACATGTCTGCGTTGTGGGCACATATCAATTTATATTGTCCTTTGTTAAAATGACAGTGCTAAATAAATATTTCATAATAATATTATAATTTTAATTAATTATAATAAATGCAATGGTAATAAAAATTGGCATAATTATTTTTCTGCGTTTTGTCTTTCGGCCAAGCATTTTTCATTTTCGGTTTTTGGTTTCGGCCAAAAATTTTCATTTTGGTCCTTTCCTAATTTACATTTATACAAATATGATCAACATTTGTACGTGGTCATCTAGTGGCTAGGGCAGGGGTCGGCAACCCAAAATGTTGAAAGAGTCATATTGGACCAAAAAGACAAAAAACTAATCTGTCAGGCGCCCAAAAAAAAAAAAAAAAAAAAAGCCGTACATATAAGCTTTATAATGAAAGCAAAACAAGCTTTAAGAGTCTATATTAGCGTACAATCCAAATTAGCAATTATGATTAAATATTTTGTAGATCTTGGCAAGCCTCGCGTTTTTGTATTGTATTGAAAACAACCTTGCATTGAAGCAGACCATGCCTAGCACAGATAGAAGAATAGTGTACGAGATTAAATATTTGCACTCACTGAACAGCTAATATTGACGTTTCAATCTCCTCCTCCCACTTCCGTTTTACAGAGTCGAGCAATTGAGGATCGAGGGATCCCAAGGATAGATAGATTAGATATGGCGCCTCTGAGCAGGGTCTAGGGTGAGCACTTGGTCAGCCCAGGACCCTTGGGGCTGGTTTGGGAAGTTAGAATAAGTAGATTGTATGAAGTGTCTGGCTTGCAAGAAACGAAAAAAGATTGAGGCAAATCAAATCAACGTGCGAGTTCCTGAAAGTCAGCAAAACGGTTATCTTCATAAAAGTCACCAATCCGCGCCAGGCCTTTGCATCGCCAACTGGCAAAAGTAGGGTCGGAACTGGATGATGTTAAAAGGTGATTCTTGACAATAGGAGCAAGAGTTGATGGTTCAACCAACCCATAATTTTTACGGAACTAAGTCCAATTTTCATGTGCACTCTATAATGCTTTAGCTAATGTAGGGTTCTACGTTAAGCCTTTTCAAGTGGCCCTGCCAGAACCAGGACTGGCCCTGTATATCGCTAGCCTTGGGCCGATACCGCACATCAGAATTTGGTAAATTTAACATTTTTCAAATCAATACTATTAATCATCCTCACATGTGTATATATATATTTTTTTGTTTATTTATTTTACAAATGATTCACCAAGCTCAAATGTTGAAAATTGCTTTCTTTGATGATGCAATGTCAATAATTGAACAAACATTCAGTTTTTGAGGATGACGGTAACACAGCACATCACCAGAACTCGCCTCTTCATCACCGCAAACACGACACCACTTGGCAAAAAAAAAGGTAGCTGAAATAAGAAAAAATAAGAGAATAAATAATGTAATTATTCCTAATAAGAGATAAAGTAATTCACAATTAGTCAAACATAACTCTAAAACATTGTATATTATATATTAAAGTGTTGATTTTATTGATCAAATTTCTAGGGCCATTTATATTTTTAACGGTGTCCAGACACCATGTACAATACACAATAAAATGAATTTTAAAAACTAAATACGTAAATAAAAGTAAAATATCTAGTGAGCATTTATATTGAACATTTGGATTGATCGGTATCGCCAGGAGTTTAGAGAGACTGGCAACCGGAAAGAAATACCCGTTTTGAGCAAGACCAGATGACAGAGTCTCTCAAGATCTTCCGTGCAGCCATAGGGACGAAGCTTATGTGCAACATGTAAGACTTACTCTTACTTAATTTTTTTCTTCTTTTAGGAGAGGATTGATTAGATCACTTGGAAAACAACCTTTGTTTAAGCCCATGTTTTACATTAAAAAAAAAACACAAAATAATAATAATAGTTTGAAAAAATAAAATATGAATAGTAAAACAATTATCTTGTCCAACAAGTACTTAGTGTGAAATCTGAGCTTGTTTAATGGAACTCCAACCTGCTGTATTTGCAGGGAGCCATTCCGCTTAGTGCTGGCTTGGCAGATATAATTTTTGTATTATTTTTTTTAAATACACAGTAACAATAACAACTAAAGCTGCAAGCCACTTTGGGGTACTAGCATGTTGGGGTACTGGCACATTGGTATTATAATTTTTTTGTTGAAAATGGCACCCTTTATATAATAACTATAACCTTTATATATAACCTTTAATATGTTTTTTTCTTATTTATTTTTTTAATGATGCTAGGTGTGATGAGTGTGTAAAGTTTCAGTTATGTTTCGGTTCTGTGGGGTTGGGTTTTTGTTTGATTTAGGGTGCCTTTTGTCTGCGTCATCAGTGTTTTGTTTTGTGTTCCTTGTTTCTCCCCTTGTCTCGTCATGTGTAACCACCTTCCCCGTGTGGTCAACCAATCATTGCCCTCACCTACTTGTGTCTTGTCTAGGTGTGTCTTGTTGAGTCAATCAGTGTGGGTGTATTTAGGCCCTGTCCACACAAAAGCCAGTTTCAATGTATCCTCACAAATTTCTTACAGTTTAGGCCGTTCGTCCACACGTTTCGGAACTTGAAACCGATCACTTTTGAAACTGGGCTCCAGAGTGGAAAGAATTCAAAACGCGCCCCATACACGTGTCTGGACACCATATGCAGGATACTCTTCCGGTGATGACGTAATGGTTGCAGCTCGATGACGACGCTTTGTCGGAGATTGATGACGTATGTGCCAATTCTCGCGTGACTGTGCGCGAACCGTCAGCCGTCAACAACAATGGCGGATAGCCGTGTCGTAGTTGTTTTGTGCAGCCTCCTTAGCTTGCTTATGCTTTTGCTGCAAAATATTTTGCTTCTTTATTCCCACGTTCAACAAGCGGTGTTGTACTTGAATCACCTGCCATTGTCACTTCTCCTGTGTTTGACTTTTTCATGCTGTTTTGATACATGTAAAGCCATGTTTGTTCTGTAGATTGCAATAAAGTCAGGAAAAAAAAGTGTTTGTCTTCTTCGCTGATTCTTCATCTACGCTTTCTGTTAACTCCCTGTGGCTGTGCTACAGCGCCACTCCAGACTTGGCATATACATTACAGCCGTTAAACGTCCTCAGCGTCTCCTTTTGGACACACGCCAGTCTTGAACTGCTTCTGTGTGTACGAGATTTGTTTGAGGAATGACGGCTTTGCTTCCGTCTGGACAGGGCCTCAGTCTGCTGTATTTGTTCAGTCCATTTGGATGCATTGTTGTCGTCATTGTTGGTGTTACGTGTGGGAAGTTGTGTGTTAAGTGTTCTCAGTTCAGACTAGTGTTCTCAGCCAAGTCTTCTCAGCTCTGTCTGGCAGCTCTGTCTGGCAAGCCTCAACCATTCCACAGCAAGCCAAGCCTCAGCCACTCCACAGCCAGTCAAGCCAAGTCACTCTACATTAAGTCAAGTCCGTTCCTGTCACGTCACACTCTGTCAAGTCCAGTCCCGTCAAGTCCAGTCTAGTCAAAATCTTGGTTTTCCTGCCCACTTGGTCTTGTCAATAAATCACCACGTTTACACATTCCCTCTGCCTGTTCACTGTGCCTCCTTGCAATTGGATCCACATCTTAGACTCTACCACAAAACCCTAAGACTCTCAAATCAGTTCTTATTTTTTTGATGAACAACAAACAACGGCAACAGCGTTTTATGAAAAATCACAAAGTTCACGTTTCAACATTATGAAGGCCTAAACACTCAGTAGGAGGCACTACAATGAATATTTTTTTTGTAGCTGTCTTCAGGCCTGGACTGTCATAAAATATGGGCAATTTTGAAAAGATAAGGTCATTTGGGTGAAGTTAGAGCAGGTTTCATTGTCACGGTGAATCATCAGACTTTGCGGCACCGTGTTGGCCACACCCTTTGCAAAAAAGTCAAAATATTCGGTCTGAGGCATGATCAACATCTTCAGGCTTTTCTGACAAATTTTCAATTGCATCAGTTCAACGGGCTCAGCGTAGCAGATAGAAATATAAAAAAATAAAAATACATTTCTTGACTTCATTAGGTGGTACTATACGAATATTATCATTAGATGTCTTCAATGGGTGGCTGTTAATATACATGTGAAGTTTGGGATTTTTTAGGGCATGTACAGGGGAGTTATTAACTCATTCAAACCCAAAAAAACGTGTGAAAACGTCACAACTCGCTTCTTGTTCATTTTAGCATATGTCTCTAAGAGACTTTTTTGTAGGTGTTGGGCTCCTTTATATACCTCCAAATGTTCGTAGATCTTGCATAAACGTGCAACAATACACTATAAAATATTGCTCATCACAAGTTTCATGAGTTTTTGCGCATGCTTAGGCCTTTGAAATCAGCGTTCATTTCTTGGCAATCAATAAGTTACCACGGCAACAGCATTTCGGGAAAATTCCTAAACTTCTTGTTGTAACGTCATGAGCAAATATGAGGTAGTTCCTGACCTAAAATGATTGGAGAAAAACATCAACGAAAAAAACATGTATTTCTTTTTGCCAAATATATACGCTTGTAGAAGTAGAAAGAAGAAATTTTTGAGAAGATAAGATCATGTGGGTCAAAATAAAGCAGCTTTTATTGTCACGGTGCATGATCAGACTTTGCGACACCGTAATGGTCACCGGCCTTTGCTGAAAAGTCACAATATTCGGCCAGGGGCATGATCAACATCTTAAGGCTTCTGTGACAAATTTTCAACGGGATCCCTTCAAAGGCTTGGCGCAGCGGATAAAAATGTAAAAAGTGACCATTTTTGTCACTACTAGGTGGCGCTATAGATATAACCGAATATTATCATATAGATGCATTTAGGTCGTGATTATTAACATACATGTGACGTTTGGGATTTTTTGGGCGCATGTACATGGGAGTTATTAAATATTTCCCCGTTTGTGGCGAAGTAAATATGAAACGCAAAACTTGATGTCCCGCCCCATCATATAGTATTTTGAATACTCAAGATTTTTCCCCTGAGATGATACAGGCCAAGTTTGAAGTAAATCGGATGAATCTCCTAGGAAAAGGGGGCAAATGTATGACCCCTGTGAATATGTAAAAATGGGCCAAATTTGGACATTCAAAAATTCATAGCTCACTTCCTTTACATTTTAGGATATGGCCGCAATGGACTTTTTTGTACATCTTGTACTGAGACTTGATTACACACATTACATTTTGTCACTAGGAAGACAAGTAAGTGGCTTATAGTGAAGGAAAAGGGGGCTAAATACTTTTGCACACCATACTTTTCAGTTTTTTTGTTGTAAAACAAGTTTCAAATAAGATACCCACTTTGTTTCACTTCACGATTGTGTGCTACTTTGTGTTTAACGTTCACAAAGTTTGTGCTCGTACCGTGCCAAAATGTTGAAAAAGTCAAAGGGTATGAATACTTTTGCAAGGTGCTGTACTATCACAAATGGCTTCAATCCAAATTGACCTTCAGTATGTTCATAGCCTTCTTCAATGAGATGACTCCTGTATTGATTCCTGAAATGTGTGCAAAGCTCACCATGCAGACTATTGGTTCCAGTAGCTTATCACTTGGCACATCAATCCAGGTCATCTCTAAGGCAGCAGGGTCACCAGGTGAACAAGGGGTCAATAGGTCATCCACCATTATCTGACTGTTGCTGCGGGATGGGCCGCGAATCTGCAGAAGTGGAAACACTAGAGGGTGAAATGATCAGGGCTAGACATGAGCGGTGCACAAGTGCGCATGCATACTAAAACTACTTATATGTGCACTAGACGTTTCGGTTGCCCCAGTGCGGTTTTACGTTCCAAAGAATCTTGCAACAAGTTTGTGAGCAGGCCAGCCAATCAAAAAGTCGAAGTCAAGTCAGTCAGCAGCTACAACAATTGCTTCTTAGTGCCAACTTCAGAATAGTAGACTATTAAGGTATTGATGTCTATGTAGTATGTACAGTATTACTTGTTAGGCTTTTATTTTGAAGTTGGCATAATTTGTGGAATGTTGCATAGTGCCAACAAACGCTATGGCAGCTAGCTTGACCGTGCTTGGCTCAGCCTCTCATGCTAACGGCGTGGCGGCGGCACAACGCGGGGACATCAAAGAAAGGGGTGTTGGTGAAATTGAGAAGGTCTTCGAAGTATTATTCTCTCCACCGGCTCACGATGTCACGAGTCAAGGTCAGCAACGCCCCATCTTCACTATATGGTGCACTGCTTTTCTCTCCTGAAACACCGGATGGTGGACCAGAATTTCCTCGAAGGTGTCCACAAATTGTTTTTCATGGCCTCGCCAAACTCCTCTCATGCCTGAGTTTTTGCCTCAGCGACCGCTGAAGCTACGTTCCACTTCACCAGCTGGTATCCAACAGCTGCCTCTGAAGTCCCACAGGCCAAAAAGGCCTGATAGGCATCCTTCAGCTTGATGGCATCCCTTACCACGTGTCCACCAGCGGGTTCTGGAATTGGCAAACAACCGACCAAATATGGCCACAGCTCTGATTGACCGCCTCAACAATGGAGGCGCGGAACATGACCCATTCTGACTCAATGCATGTGTCCAAATTCACAAGGCTGGGTCCTCCGAAGGCCGAATTTGTCGGCTGCATGACGTCACTCCTGGCGCAACTCGATAACACGCACAGACATACACATGAATGAAGTGTCGGTCAATGCACTACTGACAAGTAGCATTGACAATTTATTTATATGTAAGTCCGCGTGTGCTGTCAAGTCACGCCGGGAGTGATGTCATGCAGTCGCCAAATTCGGCCTTCGGAGGACCCAGCCTTGTGAATTTGGACACAAAGCAATGTCTCCTGCCTCCCCTGGGACACAGGTGAAATTCTGCCAGAGGTGGGTGTTGAAACACTTTCTGACAGGGGATTCTGCCAGACATTCCCAGCAATCCCTCACAATATGTTTCGGTCTGCCAGGTCAGACCGGCATCTTCCCCCACCATCAGAGCCAACACACCACCAGATGGTGATCAGTTGACAGTTCTGCCCCTTTTTTCACCTGAGTGTCCAAAACATGTGGCCGCAAATCCAATGACACAACTACAAAGTCGATCATCGAACTGTGGCCTAGGGTGTTCTGGTTCTAATCAAATCTCTCCAGATCTCACACTGTTAATGCCCACATGAGCGTTTAATTCCCCCATCATAACGAGGGAGTCCCCAGATGGGAGAACTCTTTAGCACCGATGACTCCAAAAAGGTGGGAATTCTGATTCAGTTTGGTGCATAAGCACAAACAACAGACACAAAACTTTCCTTTGTGCTGCTATGGTTTTATAGATATTACACATGCTGGTAATGCATTCTTCCTTAGAGGAGACGTCAAACTTTTTACAGCACAAACAAATCACAAACGAAACATACTACTTTAGGTCCGCTTGGAGTAGATGGGCTAGGTGAACAGATCGAATCGCAAGGTACTAGGCAATTCACACCCCTACAGGCAAAGTAACTTAACTTTTTTTTTTTAATTTTATTATTATTATTATTATATTTTTATACAAGGAATTCAAATTATGTCCAGCCTATAGGGTGTTTATTTCTGTGAATATTTGTCACACAAATGCCTCACTCCATAATGACATATAGTAATAATAATAATGATAATAATAATACATTAAATATGGAATGTTAAAACCATTGCCATTTACTAGAGCAGTCAGAATAATAATAAAAATAAAATAAAGACTGGATATATTTATATATATATTTTTTTTGGTTCCTGCAGGCTAAAATAATCAATAATATATAAAAGAAACCACCAATGCTACGTGTCGCTATGACTTACCAAACACCGGTATCTTTTCTTGATCACTGTTATGGTCGCGATATTAATGGTTTTCGGTGGAACAGATTTGTCAACAAATCGCTCCTCATGTCGGCTGTTTTTCGGCAAATCTCTACTGTTATTTTGATTAATATTACTCACGAATGTCTTCCAGGCGAGCTAAGGTCCAAAAGGAAGACACGTCTATCACGCAAATGCACCATGTATGTACCATAAGATGAGCGCAGGAACACTATTTACTATTTTTATAAAAGAAAAAAATTGTGTAAGGATTCACAGAATTTTCTTTTTCTCAAAATTCAAGGATACAAATGTATGTAATTATATGTGCAAGGACTTCTTTTTGTCATACCAACACATATTTCCACATGACATAGCAAAAAATGCAATCCACTGAGGTCCCAGTTGAGCCCACTAAGTCCCCAGACACGTGAAAATAACATAAGATAAAATAAATATGATGATGAAAAGGGTAATGTAATGCTTAATTTTGAAAATGAAAATGCAATGCAGTGCTTGAATTCCGTCCGTCCGTCCGTCTCCTTCCGCTTATCCGGGGTCGGGTCTCGGGGGCAGCATCTTTAGCAGGGAAGCCCAGACTTCCCTCTCCCCAGCCACTTCAGCCAGCTCATCCGACAGGACCCCAAGGCGTTCCCAGGACAGCCGAGAGACATAGTCTCTCCAGCGTGTCCTGGGTCGTCCCCGGGGCCTCCTGCCGGTAGGACATGCCCGGAACACCTCCCCAGGGAGGCGTCCAGGAGGCATCCGAACCAGATGCCCGAGCCACCTCAACTGGTTCCTCTCAACGTGGAGGAGCAGCGACTCGACGCTGAGTCCCTCTTGGATGACCGAGCTTCTCACCCTATCTCTAAGGGAGAGCCCGGCTACCCTGCGGAGGAAAGCCGCTTGTATCCGGGATCTTGTTCTTTCGGTCACGACCCACAGCTCGTGACCATAGGTGAGGGTAGGAATGTAGATCGACCGGTAAATCGAGAGCTTTGCCTTTCGGCTCAGCTCCTTCTTCACCACAACGGACCGATACAGCGTCCGCATCACTGCAGACGCTGCACCGATCCGCCTGTCGATCTCCTGCTCTAACCTACCCTCACTCGTGAACAAGACCCCAAGATACTTGAACTCCTCCACTTGGGGCAGGACCTCCTCCCCGACCCGGAGAGGGCACTCCACCCTTTTCCGACTGAGGACCATGGTCTCGGATTTGGAGGTGCTGATCCTCATCCCAACCGCTTCACACTCGGCTGCGAACCGCTCCAGTGAGAGCTGGAGGTCACGGCTTGATGAAGCCAACAGCACCACATCATCTGCAAAAAGCAGAGATGCAATGCTGAGGCCACCAAACCGGACCCCCTCAACGCCTCGGCTACGCCTAGAAATTCTGTCCATAAAAGTTATGAACAGAATCGGTGACAAAGGGCAACCTTGGCGGAGTCCAACCAAATTCGACTTACTGCCTGCAATGCGGCATGCTTGAATTCCATATGATATTTATAATGTTATGTTATACTTGAAGAAAAGAATAGAGCTCAAGAATAAAGTGTTCAACGTGAAGGGATGAATGGGCATAAGGCTATGATTATAGTTTTGAGTAATTGAGTTTTAAAGGTGGCGTCTTAAGTTTTGACCGTTTGTGTTTGTAAACAATTCAAAAGTGATTCCTCCCGTGGCTCAACCCCCACTCTTCTCATCAACATTGCGCCTGCCTTCACGCGACACGCCCCCTGCTCTGTGATTGGCTGGAGGGGTAATCATTGACTTTCTGCCCAGAAACGTCCCTCTTATGGCAAAAACACAACTAAATGGCAAAATACAGGTTGGTGGGTGGTGGTTGATCACAAAATCACCACCGCACATTAACAGAAGCCCAGAGGTGTTGATTGAGAAGGATTTCATGTGTATACATCCAGTGTTTATGAAGTGTTTATTTCCTAGTGAAAACTCAAGACTCCACCTTTAGTAGTTGAAAAAAATATGAAGTTTTAAAATCAACGAATAATTGTTTTATTAATCGTGATTTCAATCTCATTCAAAATAATTGTGATTATTATTTTTCCCAGTCATCCAGCCCTAATATATTGTATTTTTGTTTGGACGCTGGCCGGCCGACAGGTCTTCCTGGTTTAGATTTTTCGCGTATAAAGGTATGTGAAATCTTCATTTGATGGGCTGTACTTTGTCACGTAACCACATCATGCAACTGCAATTCATATTTTGAATCCCATCAAAAACAGTGGTGGCTGAGACTTGCCACTTGTGAAATGTTAATGCAGAACCCCACACGTTTCAAGTGTGCACGCTTGGACAGTTTTATTGATCCCGCCCCTATACTGCCGCGCACCTGTTGTGATGGAAAAGCAATGGATGCCATGCAGTGTCGGGTCCGGCTGCGCGGTGTCATGTGGTGCTGTTCGGGGCTAATGGAAATGTGGCATAAGTAACAAGTGTTTGTTAAGAATAAGGTAGGATTTTCTGGTCTCACCTTTTTAAAGTGTGTTGCAGACTGGACCTTCCGGACGGGCTGCATTAATGCATCCCGTACGATGATGCTGATGTCAGCACCAGAGTAACCGTCTGTTTTGTGAGCAAGCTGCCGCAAGTCAGCCTCACTCAGGCTGTGAGGTGTGTTGCCCAGGTGTAGGCGAAACATATGAGCCCGGGCCGGTTCCTCTGGCAGAGCGATGTAGATCCGCTTTTCAAATCTGTTTAAAAGAGGCAAGTTCCACTCAACCACTGCTGTTAATAGAGAAGTGCTAGAACAGTTACTCATCCATGTGTGGCAAAACATGAAGCTCACAACAATGATGATAGTAAAAAAACAAAAAACAAAATAGGAGCAGGAATATCAAAAGGTAAAAGACGTAACGTAGACCTTTATAGAGCAATTCTATCTGGCAATTTAAAGCAGACATATTGGCTACCTAATAGCATAAATAACTTAAGTTATTTTTGAACATTTTCAGGAAATCGCCACACGCGCACACACACTTGTCTTTGTATCATCGTGGGGAATTGTCATTGACATAATGCATTTCCTAGCCCCTTCCCCTAACCCCAACCATCAAAGATGATTGACTAGCCCCATTCCTTACCCTAACCTCAACCATAACACAATTTAAACCTAAACTCTAAAACCAAGTCTTGACCCTCAAAAGGAGGTCTGAACTTGTGTGGATGACCAAAATGTCCCCACAAGTTCAAGTCAGTCCCCACAATAGTTAAACCTGGAAAAACACGCGTGTATGGGCTCCACGATGTAGCAAAGACAACGGCGCACGCACACACACACACAGAAACAATATAAAACAGATAAAAAATGAATAACCAAGAAGAGTCCAATTGCCTCAATTAAAGCTTTTACCCACAATTTTTTAGCAAGTAAATTTTCATTTTTCATTGCTACCGTGCAATATGGTAAAAAAGACTTCAGGCACTCCAGACACTATATGTATACAGTGAATCCATGTTATTCACGGGTGATAGGGACTGGGCCAGCCCGCGAGTAGCGGAAGTCTGCGAATAACTGATGGCCAATAAAATGTGCATTGGAGGGAGAAAAAAAACTAATCTTCCCAAAACAGTGATAAACATTTAGGTCTTTATTTTCGTACAGAGGCGCATGTGCACGCAGCGTAAAAATGGGTTTAACTTTGTTTTGGTGCTAGGGCGTGTCTAGTTAGGGCCCGAGCAGCGATCGCACAAGGTTCCATTTCCTCTAGGATTTTTTTTTCAGTAGCGGGACCAGCCCAACTTTGGGTTGGGGAAAATCGGGAAAAAAAATTCTCTCGTCATGCCCACAGAAATTAATTTGTCAAGGGAGGAGGGTCGATGATGTCTGCGGCTCTACGCTAACTTTTTAACTAACTTTTTCAGTTGGTCGCACTGCACAGGATTTGGTCGCACCATTTTTGGGGGAGGTGCAGCATGACCATATTTACTGATGTACAGTCGTCTCAATTTGCATACCGTAGGTTGATATGACGTAATGATTGACACTGACTCAAGATATATTTGCACGATATTTTACTATAACAAGAACTGTCTGCAACAAGCAGCGGCTGGCAAAACAAGTCAATTATTTTATATAACTTAAAAAAAACATTAAGATGATTGATGAAAATAAAACTGCTATACTATGATGATGATGATGATGAGTGGGGGCTGTGGGTCGGTGGGGTGCCTGGTGGGCCTACCATGCCCCATGCTGCTGCGTTGTGCTTGGGTCGCGGGCCGTGTTAGTGTTGGGGTGGGGGGCGTTCCTGGCTCCTAGGTTTACTCTCCGGCCGGTGGCACCTGCAGGGGCCCGGGGGTTGTGCCTTGGCGCTGCCACGGCCTGGCGGGCCCTGGGGGGTTGTGCTTGCTCTGTCCTGGCCGGGGTCGACGGCTCCCCTCTTTGGTGGAGGTTTTCATGCATGCCAGATCCACCACACAGCATCTACCGAAATTCAAACACAATCTGCTTCTTCCTCTGGTCGTTGAATCGGTGGAGGCTGATGTCTGTGGATCTCATTCTGCTTCATCTATCCTTCCTTCCTTTCCTCAGTGTTTCCTTTGGTCTCTTGAGGTCTCCCTAATTTGTTGGAATTTAAATGTTTCCGGGGTTGGTGAAAGATTCTGGTTGGTAACCCGGTGGGTAGTAGGTGATGCCTGGTCGGTGCTGAATTTTTGCTTTCTTTTCTTTGACCCTTCCTCGGGTCTGCTGACTTCACGACTCTAGCTGGATTCTGAAGTATTCGGTTTAGGTGAACGATATGGGATTTTTAATAGGTTTTAGGTGAATGCCGCACCCGCACATACTCACGCCCATACAAAAAAGAAGAAAAAAAAGAATCGGTAAGATTACTGAATGAACAATACTGAGCTCTCTCAGGGCAGAATTTCTTCTTTTTTTTTAACGAAATACTGTGGACCGTAACGAGTCAAGGATGCATCTGTCGAGGAAGGATGCATTTGTACTTGCTCCTGCAAGTGACTGCTTGTGACTTCTATTTTTTTGATTCTTACATTGAGATTTTTAACTACATTGTTTCAATATGCATGGCAGAAAAAAGAGCTGACGAGATTGAGGAGATAAAATCTTCTCTTGCAAAACTCAAAGAAATGGTCACCGAAACAATAATGAAAAAGAGCATTGTTTAACTCTTTGACTGCCAAAAACGTTAAATGACGTTTCTAAAAACCTGCGGAGGGCCGCCAAGGACGTTAAAAGACGTTCTCCAATTTATTTATTTATTTTTTTGGAAACGGGCGGAGGAAAGCCTTGCCCAGCTGTGGTGAAAGTTTCAAGCAGATCTAGTTAGCCTAATGACTATTTTTGGCCCCTAGATGGCAGCAATGACTCTCTTTTGACAAGATTGGGTAGGCGTCAGTAGAAGACGTGAGGCGGAGTGATAGATATTGTAACATTTTTAATACTTCATTTCATATATTAACCATTGTTACACATTATTAACATTTAAATTCTTCAGTATTAACCTTGTCGAAATGTTTTGTGTCCTGTGCAGAGCAAGTGGTGTTGATTTCGGTATAATCTGACCTTAAGCTGGGACATACTATTTAGTCTAAAAAAGTTCCTTCTCAGCGTTTTGTGCGAAAACACATTTAGTCCTTGAGAACAGAATCTGTTTTCGAACACGCACTCCTGACTCTGTTTTCGCCATCGCTCATGGAAAAGTACCCAGAGAGTATGTTTTGTCTACAAATGAAAGAGAGGAGGTCTTTTAACTCTTTCACTGCCACTGACGTTTAAAGACGTCAAGTAAAAACCTACGCTTCACTGCCAATGACGTCAAAAGACGTCATCCAATGATTTTTTTTTTTTTTTTGAAACGGGTAGAGGAAACCCTCCCGCATGTCTGGTCAAAGTTTCAAGTCTGTCTGTTGTGCCTAAGGACTATTTTTGGCCCCTAGAGGGCAGCGATGACTCTCTTTTGACAAGATCGGGTGGGGCGTCAGTAGTATAAAAGGCCAGGCGGGGCTAGAGCGTCGAGGAGTAGGCGAGAGTTGAGAAGAGACGAAAAATGGCGAACGACGGTAAGAAGCAGACCACGCTTGATCGATTTTTTGGAAAAGGAGAAGCATCAACCAGTGCTAAAGTGCACCATTATGATGACCGCGATGATGATGGTGATAAGGAGGTTGACGCCGAAGCTGCAGCGTTGACGCGGCGGCAGCTTCGTTCACGTCCTCAGGCCTCAGAGGCTAGCGGTGCTAGCGCCGGAAAACGTCGTGCACGACCGAGCACTTCTGCACGCGAGGACGTTCAATCCGACGAAGGTGATGATGATGGCGACAATGAGGTTGATGCCGAAGTTGCAGCGTTGACGCGGCGGCAGCTTCGACCGCGTGTTAAGGCCTCGGAGGCTAGCGGTGCTAGCGCCGGAAAACGTGGTGCACGACCGAGCACTTCTCCGCACGAGGACGTTCAATCGGACGACGACGAAGAGTATCCTGAGTCCGATGGATATTCTTCGGAGGAGTGGGTACAGTCTGACCACGGAGAAAGTGATTCGGACAGTATTTCATCCGCAGAAGACGTCGAAGGTAAGCACAAACTTGCTATGAGATACTTTTCTAGCACGCTGCTAGCACCTCGTGTAACGTGAATGTGCATTCATAGATCGTGGATCGTGCTCACAGCGACGTCCCACTGCAAAGACGACAAAGAGAGGTATAAAAAAAGTGTTTTCAATACACCGCAACAACAAAAGAAAACGCTCTTTCGATATTATTGTAATTGTATATATTTCTTTCAGCTGCAGCTCAGAGTGACGCTCCTCGGAGTGAGCAGAATAAAGGTCCATCAACCAGTGGATCCAAGAAAAAACGTAAATATATATATTTATATATATATATATTGCATCACACTGATCTAAAATGAATATTATATGATATTGAAATGTATATTTGCAGATCCCCAAAAATCTGGCTGGCATGAAGCAGGCTGGCAGCCAAACTCCTTCCCCTTCACTGTGGAGCCAGGACCAAGAGGTGCCGCAGCAGAGCTGAATTCAACCCGGCCAGTTGACTTCCTGCAGCTCTTCATCACAGACGAACTTCTGCAGCACATTGCTGATCAGACAAACTTATTTGCACGTCAGTCAATGCAAAAACGGGCTGAAAGTCTGCCACACTGCAGGAGTCGTGCTTGGAAGCCAGTGTCTGTGTCTGAGCTCAAAACATTTTTTGCACTCCAATTCCTTACTGGGTATATAAACAAGCCCAGTATCGAAATGTATTGGACTCAGGACGAAATAGAGACGACACCATTCTTCAGTCGCGCAATGCCTCGAAACCGCTTCCAGCTCATCTGGAGTTTCCTGCACTTCAACGACAACGAGACGGCACACAGTTCAGACGACAAACTATTTAAAATTCGTCCTGTGTTCAATCACGTTGTAAACAAGTTCAAGGAACTGTTTCAACCGGGCAAGAATATTTGTATTGATGAGGGAATGATGAGTTTCCAGGGACGTCTTTCGTTCAAAGTGTACAACCCCCAAAAGCCGGTCAAATATGGGATCAAATCATATATTTTGTGTGACTCCCAAACCGGCTATTGTTTCAATATGCAACCTTATGTTGGCATTAGTTGTTCTCTCCCCGATACAGTGTTCAACTTACTGGATCGTCTGCCAGGAAATGGGTACACACTATTCATGGACAATTTTTATAACTCTATTGCTTTGTGTGAACGTCTCCTGGCAGCGCGCACCAATGTTTGTGGAACGCTGAGGAAGAACAGGGGTGAACCCAGTGAGATAACGTGCCTAACCAACACTGGCCTTGGGGTGGGGGGGAAACTGGTAAGGCACAACACAAATGTTTTAATTGTGGCATGGCAGGACAAACGTTTGTTGAGGATGGTGACAACGTTTCACAAAGATGAAATGCGGACAGTGGAGGTGTGGCGGAAGGCACAAAAAAAAAAGTGCCTTTCGAAAAACCAATTTGTGTTGTGGACTACAATTCCAAGATGAATGGAGTGGACAAGATGGATCAAAACATCTCGTACCACCCATTCACACGGAAAACGTTGAAGTGGCACAAAAAGTTTGTTTCGTATCTGTTCCAAATATGCATGTTCAATGCTTACATATTGTACAAAAAAAAAATGGGACGAGTCAACCTTTTTTGGAGTTCATCCAGCAGGTGGTGAGAGGGTGGCTGTTGCCACAAGACCAGGAGGAAGTTGGGATGGAAGAGCATGAGGAAGCCAGACAAAGTACCAGGTCACCGTATTTTGATCCTGAAAGCCGACTTGATGGTAACATGGCCAAACACACGCTGGAACACATGCCTGCTACTTCCCGGAAAAAAAAGCCAGCAAGAAGGTGTCGGGTCTGCATGCGAAGGGGCATTCGCAGTGAGACAAAGCTGTGGTGCAAATCTTGCAGTGTCCCCTTGCACGCAGGCGAGTGTTACACTGTTTACCACACAAAAGTGAAATTTATGTAGTTCAAACATCCACACAATTGTAAATAATCACACATGCACTGTTGTACACCTTTGTAAATAGTTTGTCAAATTGTTAGTTTTCTATGTAAATAAACTGTTTTTTTTGTTATAAAAAAAGACTTTTTCATTGTTGGTGGTACTGTTTTATAGAAGTAAAGCACTATTTAGGTGTTTGTGGCATCATTCATGGACAAAAAGAAGTGTACAATTCACTGAAGTGCATGAAATAACATCGTTTCACAAAAAGCCGTTTTTCTCCACTTTTTGTTTCAAAACAGAGAATTTCGGTGAAAGTTACCATTTTCTATTGTTGATTACTGAAGAACGGAATAAGCTAGAAACAAACTTTTTTTTTCTGATGAAAGATGAGAGTCCAATCTTTCATTTGGTAGTATGTGTGTTTCCATAGTCCAAACACAACATTTTCTGTGGACCTTGAAAGATCACTCAAAATGCTTAAATCGGCTGGCAGTGGGGACAACCCGTTTCGGAAAACGTCTGGCAGTGAAAGAGTTAACTATAAGAAGCCATTGTACACGCGGAAGAGCTACATTCGACGCTCTGAAATTCCACCTGTTTAAGTGAAGCAATTGGAGTCTGTAATGAATGTCCAGAGATCTGACCTTTTTTTTTATTAAATCATTTTTGCAAAGGTGTTTTTTCTTACATTAAATCTGTCTTCAAGTTTTCGAACACGCAAAGAGGACAAAATACTTTTAATCCTCTTTCAAAATGGTGCACCCCGACGTAGAGCGACGTTTTGCAGCGGGGCGTTCACAGACGAATAGAGCTCCCGGCCACATTAATCACGGTAAGTGGACACTTTATCCACGTTTTAGGAGTTCTGTCTGTTTGAGAACGCTGCGGCTAGTAAATTCGTCTTGCAAAATTATATTGAAGATGGAATTTATGTAAGAAAAATAGTGATAAATTTTGAAGTCGTTTGGTTGGACGCGAAGTCCCAGATTTCGGATTTTACCACAGTGTTTGAACATACACGTACGTGGTGACGTAGCATTGTATACGGAAAGGCTGTCACGTTAGATTGTACGCGATCGCTCGGAAGTCAGTTTGAGAAGCATTTTGTTTTTACAATTTTGTTTTTACAAACGGTAGATACGTAGATAATTGATTTAAAGTCTATGTATATGTGTTTACGTTGGATTGTACGTGATCGCTTGGAAATCAGTTTGAAAAGCCTTTTTGTTTTTACAAGCGTTAGATATTTGGATAATTGGTTTGAAGTCCATATATATGTGTTGAAGTTGAGAGGAAGTCAGCTTGAAAAGCATTTTTGTTTTTGCAAGTGTTAGATATTTGGATAATTGGTTTGAAGTCCATATATATGTGTTTAAGTTGAGAGGAAGTCAGTTTGAAAAGCATTTTGTTTTTACAAACTGTAGATTCTTGGGTAATTAGAAATGATCCTTGAATAAAAGAAAGTCAGCGGGTAGACACAGCAGAGAGTACGGCTGCTGTTATGTAATCGTGACAAGATATTTGCTCAACTTATGGATGTCAGATTGACATAAAACGGACTTAATACGCCGCTTTAAGATCAATCGCTAGGTCTTTTGAATAATTGGTTATTTATATTCTTAGACAAGATATATTTGCTCAACTTGTGGAAGTCAGTTTGACATAAGCAGATTTGATACACCGCTTTTAGATCAAACGCTAGGTCTTTGAATATTCGGTTATTAAAAATTCTTAGACAAGACTGTTCAGCTGAGGAAAGAACAGTTATCCGGATTTTATATGTTTTGGTATGTCGTAAAAAGCGACATATCATGTCAGTATGTCTGTTCGTATGTGTGTGTATAAAATCTGATGTCACGGTAAATCTTAAAGTGACCGCGATGAGATAGGGTGTTGACTAATTCTGTTATAAGTGAGACGTCACTGCATTGATAAATATTAATACGACTTAACGACAATATAATATAATATAATATAATATAATAAGCTATAAAATACGGGCAACAATAATTAATAGAAATTAAGGACGCTCTTTTTGAACGCGAAACAGAATTGTTTGACCCAAATGAGTTTCCGTTAAGCGAGAATATGATGACGCTATGAAAAGTTGAGAGCGCATGCGCAGTTGCTATCATAGTTTTGCTCAGTAAACATTTTTAATACTTCATTTCATATATTAACCATTGTTACACATTATTAACATTTTAATTCTTCAGTATTAACCTTGTCGAAATGTTTTGTGTCCTGTGCAGAGCAAGTGGTGTTGATTTCGGTATAATCTGACCTTAAGCTGGGACATACTATTTAGTCTAAAAAAGTTCCTTCTCAGCGTTTTGTGCGAAAACACATTTAGTCCTTGAGAACAGAATCTGTTTTCGAACACGCACTCCTGACTCTGTTTTCGCCATCGCTCATGGAAAAGTACCCAGAGAGTATGTTTTGTCTACAAATGAAAGAGAGGAGGTCTTTTAACTATAAGAAGCCATTGTACACGCGGAAGAGCTACATTCGACGCTCTGAAATTCCACCTGTTTAAGTGAAGCAATTGGAGTCTGTAATGAATGTCCAGAGATCTCTGACCTTTTTTTTTATTAAATCATTTTTGCAAAGGTGTTTTTTCTTATACATTAAATCTGTCTTCAAGTTTTCGAACACGCAAAGAGGACAAAATACTTTTAATCCTCTTTCAGGAGCTAGAGGGGACAATGGCTGGGGAAGGGAAGAGAACTTGGCGACCGGTTGCAAGCAGCTCACGCTCGAGCAGTTTTTTTCAAAGACGAAAAGCATCGACCAATGCTAAAGAGCACATTGATGACGACGATGATCATCATCGATGATGATGATGGTGACTCCGAGGTTGGAAGCGTTGACGCGGCAGTAGAAGACGTGAGGCGGAGATAGATGGCTGAGGAAGCGAACAATGGCGACCGGTTACAAGCAGCTCACACTTGGGAATTTTTTTCAAAGACGAAAGGCATCGACCAACACTAAAGAGCACATTAATGACGACGATGATCATCATCGATGATGATGATGGTGACTCCGAGGTTGACGCCGAAGTTGGAAGCGCTGACGCGGCGGCTATGACGACGTCATAAAGGTTCACGGGCTAGCGATGCTAACACCGGAAAACGCGGAGCACAACCGAGCACGCTCAGGCGGACGTTCAATCGGACGACGAAGAGTACCCCGAGTCCAATGCATATTCATCGGAGGAGTGGGTACAGTATGCTACTTGCTATTCCCCGGAAAAAAAGGCCGTCAAGAAAGTGTAACGTCTGCACGGGAAACGGACAATCGAAGTGAAACGTATCTGTTGTGCAAATCCTGCTCCGTCTCCTTGCACGCAGGGCAGTGTTACAAAAAGAAAAACTGTATTTGAAACATCCACATAATTATAAATAGTACCACAGTTGCACACATTTGTAAATAGTTTGCGAAATTGTTTTGTCAAATTGTTACACTGTTGAATGGAAATAAACGTATTTTGCAATCTAAAAACACTTTTTCATTGTTGGTGGTGGTGTATTACAGAAGTAAAGCACTATTTAGGTGTTTGTGGCATCATTCATGAACAAAAAGAAGTGTAGAATTCACTAGAGTGCATGAAATAACATCGTTTCACAAAAAGCTCTTTTTCTCCGCTTTTTGTTTCAAAACAGAGCATTTCGGTGAAACTAACCATTTTCTATTGTTGATTACTGAAGAACGGAATAAGGTAGAAACAAACTTTTTTTTCTGATGAAAGATGAGAGTTCAATCTTTCATTTGGTAGTATGTGTGTTTCCATAGTCCAAACTCAACATTTTCTGTGGACCTTGAAAGATCAGTCAAAATGTTTAAATCGGCTGGCACTGGCGACATCCCGTTTCTGAAAACGTCTGGCAGTCAAAGAGTTAATATCAAACAATTTGTTTGTTTTTTTAATATATATATATATTATTATTATTATTATCATCATCATTATATTTGTATACAAAGAATTCAGATTATGTAAAGGGTATATAGGGTGTTTTCATTTATGTTATGTTATTTATTTTATTTTTTATTTATGTCACACAAATGCCTGACTCCTAATATTACATATCATATCGAAATAATGATAATAATAATTTATTAAATTTGGAGTGGTGATGTATGTTCTACCACTGGCAGTTACTATAGCAATCTGAATAATAATAAAAATAAAATAAATACTGGATATATGGTGGTTTGTGGCACATGTGTCATCTATAGGTAATTTGTAGACAGTCCTCGCCAGTCCCTCCAAGATTTCGCGGGCATTTTTTATCATTGTTGCGGCCTAAAATAATCAATAATATATAAAAGAAATTGCCAATGCTATTAAAAGATATAGTACTTAATGCTATTATGGCCAAAATCATTGCCATAACTACTACTACATTTACTCCACTTGATCTCTCGGAAATACATACTTTTTTACACTTTCAATTGCCGTAGTTTCACGACTATAAGGCACACTTAAAGTCTTAAATTTTCTCAAATATCGACGGTGCGCCTAATAGTGAGGTGCGCCTTGTGTGTGGACCAAGGTCTGTGTGGGAGGACGCACATTGCTTAAATACAAGAAAGGCGGACGTGACTGAGGACAGACATGAGAGCACGAAAGAGTCATCTTGGTGACGAGTTCTCCAGCTCCTCCTCGTGTCAACCAATCAGTGCCCTCAGCCACTTGTGTCTTGGCCCAAGGTGTGTCTTGTTGTGTCATTAGCGTGTGTGTATTTAGTCTCCTGTCTCCCCTCTGTCTGTGTCGGTTCATTGTCATTTCCCTCCCGTCATGCTACCAGTTTTTGCCTTGTTGTCCTCCCCACGTTTTGTTTTCTCTTGCTATTTGGAGTTCGCTTTTGTTTTGTAGTAATTAAAGTCCTTTTTTGTACATCACCTTTGCCTCCTTGCCCTGCTTCCCTGTGACTGAGTCCTCCACCAAACTTTGCCTTCTTGACAATAGTCATAGGAGGATAACGTCCTCATTGTCTACTCCCAATAACCACTTAGGTCTTTCAGTGAACGAACAACAATACCCTACCATCGGTAACTACTAGTTACTTTGGCTTATTTTAGAATAGGAAAAAAGCTAGAGCGGGTTTAACAAAACCAGCTTAATTTATTTAGGTCTTAACAAGTACAACCGATCATTCAGAGAAGGAACCGCTGTAAAAAGGGCGTGTTCAGTATTGGTGCCGATACCAGTCTCATTTTAAGGTATCGGTACCTGTCGGCGCCCTCTTGCGGCCGTTTTACGATCAAGAACTAGGATTTAGAAATTATAGGAATAGAAAATAATTTTATGCAATTTTAAAGAAAAAAAATAATATATTGGGATATATATATAGGAATGTCTTTAAAATCGTCTGTCATTTTTGGGTAGGGAATTTTATGTACTTGTGGTATCAGTATTTTATATCGGTATCGGTGACAAATCAAGGTTCAGAATGTATAAATTGAAAACAAAGTGGTATCGAACATCCCTAATCCTGACCATAGCTGGAGCGCTGTGTTGAGCGATATCAGTTGCTCAGGCTGGCAGCGGCTAACAAATTATGTGGAGGTCGCCGCCTCTGAATTTTAAACACAGGAAAATCTCTGGGCATGACGCTATGATGACACTAAAAATAATCGGCAGATTAATCGGCAATCTGTTTTTTTTTCTGCCAAAAATCGGAATCGGCCATGGGGAGAACATGCAAACACCACCCAGGAAGGCCGAAGCCTGGACTCAATCTCACGTCTTTGATAGAGATAGAAACATAATTCCAAAAATTTATCATAAACCATAAATATAGACAGTATTTTTTATTTTTTTTTAATCAAACAACTGTGTCACATCTGCAGGTATATTTAGCTTCAACACTGGAGCGCAGTTGTAAATGCCTTGGGGAATAAAATGGTAATTATTCGTTGTCCATTCCGTTTCAAAGCCGTCAAAATTTTCAACCTCCTCATTGTCTACAAACATGTCTTAACAATATGTCACTGACAACTGGTACGATTGGTTCGAAGTCCTCAGCGCACAGTCTATCACCGCCATTTATTTCATAACTCCCGCGAATCTGCGTCAGCCATCAATGCTCGAATAAAATTCCAGGAAATGCTAAGAAGCCCACGCCACCCTCACATGCATATTTTGATGCATTTCATCGGCTAAGAGACGGAGAATTTTTCAAAACAATATAAAATTAGGTATCCGCTTTCCCGGCTTTAAAGGGAGAAGAGCGCTACGGCACTCCCGGTTCTAGTGGTAGAAACGCGGTAATGCGCTCCCTGCTACAATGGGTTAATAGCACCCCCCTGACTGTGCGTCACTACTTGGGGGGGTTCACACTTAGATGCACGTAGGCACGGCCCGATATTAGATTTTGACGGTATGGTAATCGTGAGGAAAAATGCTGCGGTATCACGGTATTACAATTACAGCTCTAAAATGTCCTTTAAAAAAAAAAAGGGCAAATAAAAACTGCTTTTTTTCAATCAACACATTTCATTTTTAAAAAATATATAGAACATTTGGTACATTAAGAAACGTGTACCATGCCAAGTTTAAATAAATAAATGCTCACATTTTTCTAGTGTTTTAATTCTTAGAAAGTCACATTGTCCCATCACTGGTGAGCTATTTTTAGAGCAGACCCTAGTTACTAGTTATGTTTTCCTTGGGGGCAAGCTTGCACCTCAACATGTACATTTATTTATTCATTTATTTTAAGGACAATAAGCGTCTCCCCTTATCCCCACCCCCCACTTATTGCAGAGACCTCTGACCTTCGGCGGATGGCAGCATCAAGCACCCAGGGAATGTTGGTGGCTCCCAACACCAAAATGCCGTCATTGTTGTTTCCCACACCTATCAAAATCACACAGGTTAAAATAATCAGAACCACATGTAGGCTTTTCTATTATATACAGCTGCAAAAAAAATAATGTAACCTTTTGAAATTATGACCGCCCATCCCCCCTTAGGACAGTACAAGTTCTAAAAGTGGACTATAAAGAAAACTAACAGAACTGTGTGTGTGTGTATATATATATATATATATATATATATATATATATATATACTAGAAACGTCTAGGTGAGTCTCATAATTCATTACAACTCATTGCCTAAAAATAAAAAAAGGATGCTGATTTTTTAGCTTATTAACATTGACCAAAACTCATTGAGCTTTGCACACTCATCACACCTGGCAAAATGTAAAGCATATGCATATTTTAAGTTAAACAATGGCTTGATTATTGTAATAGTTTTGGATACCACTGGCGTGCACAGGTAGACCCCTAGTGGTGCTCACACCACCCTTGCCCCTCTGCCCTCTCTCAAAAAAAGTGCCCTTTGGAAAGTTTTTATTTTATTTTTATTTTTTTAAATAAACACTTTACTGAGGACAGGTCAATGATGACAATCTTTTAGAAAAGCTCCATGAGTAATCGCGTGTGAAAAAAAAAACAATATGCGTCCCTGCACGCGCACCCAACCTATCTCTCTCGCTCGCTTCCTTTTTCACGTGAACGCTAAATACCCATGGTCGCGGTATGGGACAGACACACATGCATCTCCTTCCCCTGCTGCTCTCCCCCAGCCAGGTAACTGTGTTATGAATCCAGTGAAATTGTATTGCTTGTTTGCCCTCTATTCCCTACCTATAATCATTTTGTTGAGAAGTTGCATGTCTCATACAACACAAACAACTGAGCATAAATTAGTTGATGTTAGCCACCTAGTTTAAAATGCTATATGCTAATTCAATAATAGATATCGTGATAACCATCACATAGTAAGATTAATGATGGTGAAAGGAAGCTTTCTGTGATCTGTGCATTGAAAAGAATTGGACTTTGGATCATTGTAATTTCATTTGTGGGGATTATTTTGACTTCAAAATGTGATGAACTGTTGTTTGTGTCTGGTTTGTATTATGCTAGTAGTCACAGGCAGAAACAATCCAATACGTCATTGGTGATCGAAGCATTTGCAGTGAGTTGCATTGTGGAAATATCAGAAATGCCTGGATGTTTGGAATTGTCAATTCCATGTGAAAAATACCCTTTTGCCTTCTTGTAATGACAACAGTCAGTCTTATTCATGCTCATGCCATTGGTCTGTGTGGTTACAATTGGTCTATTTATTTAGTAATAAGCAAGCAGTCAAGGGAAGCATCTCTCTACTCTCTTGGATGAAATCAAAGATGCATGAAGATGAAAGGTTAGACAGAGTCAAAGCCAGAGAGAGTCATGTTAACTACAGTTTAGCACCTTTTAAAGATTCCATTTTAATATTGATTTTCTTCTTAAGGTTAATTGTATTGAAAAAAATATATATATTTTTTAAAGTAGTTTGTACTAAATCAGCAGGCATGAAGCTATTATTAGCTAAATTATTAGCTATCATTTAGTACAAACCATAACTGTAAATTACTTCTATGCTACAAGTCTTGCAGTCATGTTTCCCTAATAGGCTGTTATTAAAACTAGATGTGGGGAATTAGTAATTATTATTATGTGTGTGTAATGTTTATTCAAAAACTTCTATTGACATTTCCAAACATCTGGGCATTTCTGATATGTCCCCAATGCAACACAATGCAAATGCTTCCTTTATACGGTGAAAACAAACGGCATATTGTAATGCTTTTTCCTGTGACTATCATACAAACAACCTCTCATCACATTTTGAAATCAAAATAATCCTCACAAATCAAATTACAACAATCCAAAGTCCAACGCTTTTCAATGAGCAGATAGATTTTGTTCACCAAATTGATGGCCATCTTGACTTGTGACGTCATCTCGGAATTGTCAGTAAGGTATATTCCTTGTGCCTCCCAAAATCCAAGTGTCTGTCTATAATGTATCTATTTTGATCTAGAGTCTGTCATAAAGAATCCTGCTGATTTCACTCTTTACTGCAATAATAACTGCTTGTGTGTTAATTAGAGGCTCAGACAGCTTGTGCTCACCCTGCATCTGGACCAGGAACTCTGTCTTAATGCGGCGGGCAGCTTCACTCTCGTTCTCATTCCTGGAGCCGCACAGAGAGTCCACCTCATCGATGAATATGATGGAGGGTTTGTGCTGGCGGGCCAGATCAAACAGGTTCTTGACAAGTCTTAAAAAAACAAAAAACAAAGATAGTTACAAGACATATAGCACTATTTAGGAAGACAACAGCAAAAAAACAAGTGTGGTTATGCAAAGCGGAAAATAGGCGGCGAGGGTTTTCATTAAAACTACACGTTTCAACTTTTCAAGCAAAGACGAATGTGTGTAAATGACATGTAGCGTAAATTGGTCTTGTTTTGACAAGTGAAATTAAAAGCGCGACTCATGTGGATGGATAATTTCCGCCTGTAGGAGTATAACGTCAAAAGGAAAATAAACAACAAAACTCAGTGATCAATCTTAAAGTGAACGAGCTACACTTAGAATTTCATGATTCTTTTAATTACAGTCAATTCTGACTATAAGCCACGCTAGCTAAATTTGAGAATACTCAAGTTTGTTACACATAAGCCGCACCCTTCTGTAAGCCGCAGGTGTTTTAATGTTACCGCACTGGGTTCCCGCTACTTTCTTTTCCATAATGAGGGCGCAAAATGTCTCGCTCTTGTTCTGTCTCTTCTACTGTATTTGGGCTCACTTGTTTTTTTTTTGCTCTGCCTGACGCGCTTGTGCTTCCTTTATGATCTGATGGATAAGCCGCACCTTTGTATTAGCCGCAGGGTGGAATGCAAGTGAAAAAAGTAGCGGCTTATAGTCCAGAAATTACTGTCGATGAAGGATTAATAATTCACTCTAACACAACACACAGTTCAGTCTGGACTTCATACATGAAGGAAAGTTTTATTTACAATTACAATGGTCCCTCTACTTCACTTATTGCGGATTCACTCTACCGCCGATTTTTAGTTGTTCACTATATCGCGGATTTTTTTTTGGGTCCATTTATGCTTCTATTTGTTCCCTTTTAGTAATATTTGTATAAATAAAAACAGCTCTTTATTTCATTCAACACAATCTTTTACATTTTCAAATAAAAGATAAAATATTTGGTAAATTCAGAAATGTGTTAGATCTCCGATAGTATGCCACTTTTCCACGTATTATTATATAAAAAAATAAGTTATGTCCAGCGCATAGTTTGTTTGTTTTTTAGCATTGATATGTCTTCTGTCGAAATTTCAGTACATATCCCACTTCATACACACATAATATGTTAAACTGTAAATCAATGACATGTATGCTTAATCGTGAGTTAATAAAGCATGTTTTTGTAATACAGTGGACCACCACATACTCAGGGCTTGACACCCGCGAAGTTGTTTAATACGGGGTTTACTGTAAAAAAAGAAAAAAGAAACCCACCACGTATGTGGAAAATGCACATCATCACTTTATTAGTTTTTTTTTCATAGAAAATTGAGTTTTTTGGAGTTTCATTCTTTCTTTTTCTTCCACTTTTCATTTTTTAGTTTACTGCATTTCAATGGCCATCCATTTATAAATAGTCCACTGTATTATAAAAATGCTCCCTGGTTAATTAAATGATTGTGCAATACTGTGGTGTGTGTACAGATAACAGTGGACATGCAAGAGCAGGCAAAGAAGCCCAAAAAAGTACCTCCGAAAAAGTTGAAAAAGATTGAGGTAAATTTACTGTCTTGCATATTTACATACAGTCAAAATTCTATCGGTTGTCTATATAACAAACTCTCCAAATAATACTTCAATGGGTTACATCAGGAAACTGTTGATCTGGACGAGGTACATGTGCAACAGAGGAGAAGCTGGACGTCGGTAACAAAATACAACAACACAAAGACATAGAGCAACATTATTATTTAAGTCTGTCTTGTATCATCATAAGTAAATTGTGGTCCCCACAGGTACGAGCTGAATAAGCATATTAGAGTAGAAAAACATACTACTCTCTGATGACAAATTTTATAACCACAAATCAGGACTTAAAATGTCATTTGGAGGTGAGTGTTTCATAAGTGTTTCATTTGTATACTTTTATCATAATGTGGTGAATTTGGTGTCCACCTAATACTGGCCATGGTAAAGTTGAGTGGTCACAAACATCTTTGCAGGAAATTCCTCAAGAGCTGATAACGTCTCCATGGGAGGAAAGAAAAGAGATGCCCATTTTCTGGTTTGAGTGCAATAATTCCATGGACACAGTCTTCAATTTCCTCCAAAAGTGCATGAAGGTGAAAGGAGCCAAACAATGGCAGAATGAAGTTGACTTCTTTCTAAATGTCCTTCTGCCAGAGGTAAATGTATATTCTGAATATGAGCCTTTGATGAAGGATCATTTGGAGTAAGAAATGATAAAGGATATATTTGGATGTTTAAAATAAACAGATTTTATTCATCGAAAACAATATAGGTAGGGCTGCACCAAAATGGAAATTGAACGGGCAGTGGTAGGTGTTGGGAAATGTTCGCAACCAGAGTGTGCTGACTTCTAATTACTTTTACTTACTCATAATTACTTTTTGAGATTTGCACAATAAACGTTGTTATCCAAAGTAAATTTATTCTTCCATTTTGTAATCCATTTAGCTTTTATAAAGGACTATGTAAACCAGTAAGCAAATTATTTATTTAAAAACAACAACAACACATAATTCTAAACTAATATATACTGTTACTGTTTATATCGTGATATGAATTTTGGGCCATATCGCCCAGCCTACGCTTGGTTAATTTGCAGAAAAAGGCGCACTTACTGATGAAGGCAAGATGTGATGAATTTGCTTCTACCAAGAAAACAGCAAACTTGGCAAAAACAAAAACAACGGGAAAAAAATGGAAAAAAGAAAAAGGAGGCAGTGGAGCAGTGAAACAAAGTTCATTAGAAGGCTGATTCGGATTCCGAGGCTCGAAAATTCCACCGTAGCATGGCAGACCAGGGATGTACTCTCTCCGCTAATGTTTGCCTAACACTGAGATGAGTTTCCATTTCACCTGTAAGTATGATTGAAATGGAAAGAAATTGAAAGATGAAAGTTTTTTTTTTTTTAACTCTTTGACTGCCAAAAACGTTAAATAACGTTTAGTAAAATCCTACGGAGGAGCGCCAAAGACGTTAAAAGACGTTCACCAAGTTTTTTTTTTGGAAACGGGTGGAGGAAAGCCTTGGCCAGCTGTGCTGAAAGTATCAAGCAGATCTAGTTAGTATAATGCCTATTTTTGGACCCTAGATGGCAGCGATGACTCTCTTTGGACAAGATTGGGTAGGCGTCAGTAAAAGACGTGAGGCGGAGCTAGAGTGTTGAGGGGACAATGGCTGAGGAAGCCATAATTTGCGACCGGTTGCAAGCAGCTCACGCTTGAGTATTTTTTTCAAAGACGAAAAGCATCGACCAATGCTAAAGAGCACACTGATGACGACAATGATGATGATGGTGACTGCGAGGTTGACGCCGAAGTTGGAAGCGTTGACGCGGCGGCTATGATCCCGTCATAAAGCCTCACCGGCTAGCGATGCTAACGCCGGAAAATGCGGAGCACAACCGAATTTTAATTTTATCTCTTTCTATTCTGTTGTTTCTCTTTACTGTAAACTGCAGCTGGACAGAGTCCAGGAAAAAGTTCCCCACGGGGAAAATAAAAGTATATCGTATCGTACTTGTTATACATAATGCACAGGCCCATGTGTACGGGCCCAAATATGAGCCTGTGCACATAATGCACAGGCTCATATTTTATTATTCAGTTATTTATTTTCACTTTGTTAAAATAAACCTTAAGTTAAAGCCAATTTGAGCTTTTCAAGTTCTGAAACTATAATATTTAATTATTTTACTTATATGTGTGCTGTACTTGTTTTAAAAGGCAGCAACTTTTTTATTTATTTTCAGTTATTTATTGTTAAAAATAAACATTTTTGCTGATGTGATTCTTTTTTATGTCTACAGAATAACTATAAAACCACGTTTTTTTTTCAGATTATAATCATACACCAAAATCTGAAATTGTTACACCCCTAATCCGAACCCACCAAGACTCATTTGGATGGAAGCGGAACAAAATAATTGGGAATTCTCTCCCTCTCTGACAAGGCATTGCAATGCCCAAGCCAAGTGGAGGCCAACCGGTCTCACAAAATAGCTGGACTAGCAGCGGAGAAGTGAGCCAACAAAAAGCAAAAGTACCTGCTTTTATGAAGAGCAGCATGCAAATTCATACATATTCCAACCCCATCTTCACGTGGCACTACAATTCCCTTGTCTCTCCATTTATTATGGGACTGCTGCGTAGCAAAGCAAAGCATTCACATATTACTATCCTAGAAAATCGGGTTTATTGTTTCTGATAAATTTTACTATTTATTATTCCACGGATTTTTCCGCAAAAATGCGGCCCGTACCGTAGAACGCATCGGCACAAATGAGGTGTCAAAAGATGTGGCTTGATCTGACATTTCTTTTCTTGGAATTCCGAGTTACCATGGCGACGCAATTCCCCCCAAAAGTCCCATTGGAACGAATGGGAAAGGGGGAAAAAGGTCCAAAAATCAAGCACCTTTTTCCAAGCCACGCCACACGCGCATACGCTGACCGACCGATATGGAATTTAGCTCATTTTGTTGCAATTTTTCCCATCTTTAGCTCAGTGCTTTTTTAAAGGAATGTAAACTCTCCCTCCTGTGTGGGTTTAAAGAGAGTGAGCGAAATGGAGAAAAATAGCCTTTTAACATTGATGTGTATTGCGTCTGCTAGAGTGGAGCTATCAACGTCAGAGTGAGGAGAGAAAAAAAATATTTAAAAAATTTCACTTCAAACTCGTCACCGTGGCCACAATCTTTATTCACTAAACATCAAATTCACACATTTTGTAGTCACAAGGGTCTTCTTTAAACCCCCTTTTGTTTGGCAAAGGTGTCATTTAGTACCTTTTATTTCACTTTAAGCGAGAAGTCACACTTTTTCGGCCATTACACCCTATGTAATTTTGCTCGCCTTTTCTCCTAATTTTTTAAAAATCACAAGTTATTTTTCATCCGATTAAAAAAAATGACAACATGCTCACGTTCCCCAAACCCTTGCCGTTCTAACGAGCCATTTCTGGAATCTGCATCTTAAACTGTTAAGTCGTAGGAGACTTTTGTTCGAGGTGTGCACTTTCTCATACATTTCAGTTGAATGTGTGTGCGTGATGTGTCCAACATGTTAAAAGTCAAACGTGTGTGCGTGAATGTGCATGTTTCTTAAAGCGACAGTAAGGAACTTTTACTTTATGTTGATTTCTTCAACGATTCCAACCGTTCCAATTTTAAACTGTTCAGCTCATTTCCAATTTTTTTTTTAAATTATTATCTTTTATACATTTTCAAAAATAAAAGCACAACATTAATCTTATATTTTATTTCTCATCCCTACGGCCACCTAGGGTGGCGGCCATCTTGGCCAATTGATTAAGTGCACCCAGGATTCTCGCCACTCCACTCGCCCATTGGCCAATTGATTAGGTACACCCAGATTTCTCACCCCACCCAGGGCAACGGCCATCTTGGCCAATTGATTAGGTACGCCCAGGATTTTAACACCTGGGGTGGCGTCCATCTTAGCCATTTGACTACTCCTAAAATTACTACAACTACAAGTACTACTAATACTACTACAAGTACGACTACTACTACTACTGTTTCTACTACTACAAGTACTACTGCTACAAGTAATACTGCTTCGACTACAAGTACTACTACTACAAGTACTACTGCTTCTACTACTACTACTACTACAAGTACTTGCTACTACTACAAGTCATACTACTATTACTATTGCTACAAGTACTACATGCGTCTTTCCACCTTGCAAGAGTCAGCAGTCCCATTAAAAATTTCCGCAGAAATGTTTCTACTTAATAGATGTTAGAGCCAAATTAACTATAATTTCAGCGGTTTGATAAACCCACATTCATCAATAATACAAGCTTTTAAAGGCAGAAGGAAAGACACCCGTCTGAAGACAGCAATTGACTATATTTAAAATGTGTTCCTCAAAAAATTCATAAAATGTCTTTAAAAGTGATGTGGGAATTGGATTTAAAAGGCAGGTTGTTGGGTTGACCTGGGAGAAAACTCGATCAAGTGTCCTTGCATCAACCAGGGCAAAACTTTCCAGTGTTTCCTTAAGTAAAAGTGACTGTCCAGGTTTATTAGGGCCCGAGCAGCTGCCGCTGCAAGGTCCCTATTTTTTTTGTTCGTATTAGTCTTTTTCTTCTTCTTTTTATTTTATTTTTTTTAATCTATTTATTTAATTGCTCTTGCCGAACTGTGTGTTATGAAACGAATGTAAATAAGTGCGGCAAATAAATGTCATTTTTCAAAATCAAAATCTTTGTAAACTATCTCATTTTTGGGGACCTAAACATTTACGAAACTCACCAAACTTTGCACACTCCTTGGGCTTAGTGAAAAATTTGATATAATGAAGTTACCATAACAACATATAGCGCCCCCTAGCATGGAAAAAGATGCACCAATCCCGTTTGACCAAGGGCTACAAAAATTGGCAGGCACGTAAAGCGTCCGAGACACACAAGTCAGTGGAAGCCATATCCTAAAATGTACAGGAAGTGGGCTATGAATTTTTTAATGTCCAATTTTGGCCCATTTTTGCACATTCACTGTGGTCATTCTTTTTGCCCATTTACCAACAATTTGAATCCGATTTACTTCTAACCTGGCATGTATCATCTCAAGACCTGGGACAACAACTGGGGAAAAAATCGTGACTTTTTGAAATACTATATGACGGAGGCGGGGCCTAAAATTTTGCCTTTAATATTTCCTTCATCAAAAAAAAGAGGAAATGCTTAATAACTCCGCTGTACAAGCTCCAAAAAATCCCAAACTTTTCATGCATCTTAATAGCAACGGCCAGAAAACATCTATATGATAATATTCGGTTATAGCACCACCTAGTGGTGACAAGAAATGTCATACTTGACATTTTTATTTATTGGGATCCAGTTGAAATTTTGTCAGAAAAGCCTTAAGATGTTGATCATGCCCAACACCGAATATTGTAACTTTTCGCCAAAAGGCGTGGCCGTTACGGTGCCGCAAAGTCTGATGATTCACTGTGACAATAAAAGCTGCGTTAACTTGACCCAGATGATCCTATGGTCTCAAAATTTCACACATTTGATGAGAGTCCAAGTATGAATACATCTACGACCTTAGATTTATTCGTACTGATAGCGCCACCTACTCAGTTTTATTTTATTTTTACATTTTTTCTTAAACTTTTTTCTCAAACCACGTTAACTGGATCTATATCATATTTGCTCAGAAGAGTGTTTAGGCTTTCATGATGTCATAACACGCAGTTTGTGAGTTTTTGCGAATCGCTGTGGGTGTGGCAAGGTACTGTTCACTAAGAAAACAATGCCAATTTTGAGGGCCTAAACATGCACAGAAACTCATGAAACTTGGCACACACATCTGGCCTGGCAAAATGAGCAGTATTTTATCATGTATTGTGCGATTTTTTTGAATCTCAAGTTTTCTAAATGCTATATGACGGGGGCAGGGCATCATATTTTGTGCTTCATATTTCCTTCGCTATTAAAGACAAAATACGTAATAACTCCCCGGTACATGCTCCAAAAAATCCCAAACTTCACTTGTATGTTTATAGTCACAACCTGAAAGTATCTCTATGACAATAGTCAGTAATAAATATAGCGCCACCTAGCCCTTGGGCCGACAAAAAAAAAATTACGACATCTAAGGTATTTTGTTCCAAATTTGGATATTCTTTGTAAGTGTAATAACTGTAATTTCTAACAACTTTTTTACTTTCTACCACTCAAAATGTTCCGTGACATCAGAACAATCCATACATATGTACTTTTATTTATTTATTTATGATGCCCTATATGGACAATAAAAGCAATATTGTGCGATGAGTAAAACTAACTATGATGTCTGTGTGTGTGTGTATATATATATATATATATATATATATATATGACAGTGACATTAGAACAATCCATACATACAGTATGGATTGTATGATGCCCTCTATGGACAATACAGTATATATATATATATATATATATAAACGATGCCAATGGGGGAAACTCATTGCCCAAAAATAAAATAGGACGCTGCTTTTTGAGGGTCTTATCATTGACCAAAAAGCTTTACACACTCCAAAAAAAAATTATCCATATGTAAAGGTTTATTATGCCATTTTCAATGAAATTCTGCTTCCAATGTGCCACTACCCAAATGTGCCAGTACCCCAACTTGCAAGTATCCCAAAGTGGCCCCAGCTGCAAGGGCCCTTTATAGCTGCGGGCAGCTCTTGTTAAAACTTGTATTTTGATGAGCTAAAAGACTTAATGCCATCAATTTTACTCCTCAAGGGTCTGTAAAGTCCTCACAGAGAGCGTTTGTTGGAATCTGTGTTGGCTTTTTAAAATCAGGTTTGGTTAAAAGATCAAAGGTGAAGAAAATAAATTGTGTTTGTTTTTTAATTAACTGCGATTAGGTTTAAGAAAAATTATGTTCTTGCCTGTTTAACTGTTTTATTGTAGGATTTGAGTTGTTTGCGTAATATTTCATAGTGAACTGAAAGTGTCGTTTTTCTCCACCTCCTTTCAGCACTCCTGCATTTTTTTTTATCTCATTATTTCTCCACGGGCGAACAGTCTTTAATTTAATAGTTTTGGTTAAAAGTGGAGCTACTTGTTTTTAAATTCCTATTAAGATTATCAACAATAAAAGCACATGAAGCAGGTAAAATGTCAGCAGGGATTCCCTTGAAAATCTCAAGAAAATTTACAGCCACCTTAGAAGTTATGTAGCGTTCCTCACTGTTCTCACCGGGGCCTCCTGATGATTAAAACTGGCGTTGTTAAAAAATACACAAAAGTGGTCAGACACAAACAGGTCAACAACAGAGGACACACCAACAGACAAGCCATAGGTTATGACCAAGTCCAAAGTGTGTCCCCTGTTGTGAGTCGGCTGTGTAACATGCTGTTTAAAATCAAGGCAGTTTAAAAGGTTTAAAAATTCTCTGGACAGTGGGTCCCATGTGCACATTAAAATCACCACTTATTAAAATTCTATTATAAGTAGTTTACATACTACATACATAAAAACTCTGAAAACTCAGAAATAAAAGAAGTTGAGTAATGGGGAGGTCTGTAAACTGAAACAGAGAATGGAAGGCATGATATTCAAACTATAAATAACTGTTAAAAAATAATTTCCCTTGAAGCTAAGGCGACTTTAAAAATGGATGCGGTCCTACCTCCACGTTAACCATCCCTGTTAGAAAATAAAAAAGTTAAAATTTGATGGGAAAGCCTCGGTGAGAGCAACTGGGGCTTCTGTGCTGAGCCATGTCTCTGATAAAAGAATACCTTCTAGGTCTAAAATCAGGTCATTTATAATAAAAGTTTTGTTTAAAAGAGAGCGCACGTTCAGCACAGCCAGTTTAATGTTTGTGCCACCGCTCACGATCATAAGTAAAAGCAACTGATTCATCACACACGTCAATGACACAACATCATCTTCAATGAAATGAAGATATCGAGGAGTCTCCCCTCACTTCCACAAAATATTTCGAGGTCTACCTCTTCCAAACTCGCTACTCTGGCGTTATGAGATGGAAAAAATGAGTTTGACGGGTTTCTGCTCTGATTGTAAACACTGACGCTCGAGGAAGCCGAGGACAGCAGCCGAACATGAGTGAGCGTGAAAACAGTCCACCAATGCGGAGCGGGTGTTCACACAGCTTATTTATGCAGGCAAAACACATGAATCCAATTCCTAACACGTCCGCGAAAAGAGTCCACCAGCCTACCAAGCAGTAGTGCGCGTTGGCACAGCTAAATTTTCATATGGCACTGATAAAGGTCGCTTGCCTCGGCGGCTTGGCTGGAGAAAAAAACGTTGCGTTGAGTCTTGGCCATATTTATTTACGGGGGGATCATAAAAAAATCTGAATTAGGCATCACCCTGCAGTGTGAACGTAGCCTAAGGAGTCTGCTAAACCGCCACGATCCACGTGCCAGTGAGGAGAGGGGCCCAAAAATAAAAACGGATTTTCCACAGTCGCGCAACAGCTGAAACAGATTGTCAGAATCTCGTTTTGTCACCTCAGACTGTCCACGAGAAGTGTCATTAAAACCCACATGTAAAATAAGCCTGGAGATCGAGGACGGGAGAGAACTTAAAAGTCCTGGTCGTTTATGAAGATGATGCTCGCTCCAAAAGTGAATGGTCGCGCGGCGCGCACGGGGAGGGAGAGGAAAGTGATTTTCAAGAGGAAGACGCTGCTTAAAAAAAACATTTCCAGCCGGAGTCATCGTTAAGGCCAATCAAAAGGGGTGGATGGAAGAGGACAAAATGAAAGAGTGGCTGTGTGAGGTGTACGTTGTCATGTTATGCGTATATAAAAAGAAGGTTCTGCTACAACGGGTCCAACTGTAGGCTTTATTTCATGAAGCCATTCTCGCCCATCTCTATGTCTCGGGTAGATGGAACATACCAAATGCAAAGGGGTGTACGGGCTAAACTACTGCATAGTGTATCTTTTTCTTTCTCTTTTCTTTCTTTTTTATGCTTTATTGCACAACGTGCACTTACAGCAACAGACATCGCAAAAGTCACTTTGAAGTAGTGCAATTCTACACAGGGTATCTAAACAGATCACACCACATACGTAAAGAGACCGGATTTTCCATGCATCACAATGCAGGCACATCTCAAAGCTGCTGTGAAAAACCAAGTGCGGCAAATGAACGCAAAGCTTGCTATCATTACAGCATGCTTGACTACGGAACTTCAACTGCTGGACATCGGTGTAAACAGGGCGCTCAACTTTCTAACGGCGTGGGAGCGCTGGAAGACAGATGGCGAACACAGCTTTACCAAGACTGGGAGGCAGTGCCTTGCGAGTTTCGCCACAATTTGTCAATGGATTGTGAATGCTTGGGCAAGCCGGCATCATTTCCGAGGAGCCGCACAACAACAAGAATGACTGACAATGAGGCAGAGCCTGGCGTGTTTGATGGAGAACTTGCCAAGCTGTTCCTTTTGGATACAGAAGATGAAGACTGAGGGATTTGTGGATTAGGATTGATCAAAAGCAACGTGAGTACATTGTTATATTCTTCAAGTATAACCGTGCATGCGCCCAATAGTGCGGTGCGCCTTATGGTCATGAATATACGGTAGTAAAAGCTTTTGAGCGCAAACCAGAAGGTGACAAGCAACGGGAGCCCAAATCACGTAACTCAGCGACGACACCTCTGCAGACTCCAGCTGTGGAAGGAAAGCGGCGGTTGACCCATTGGGTCCAACCCTCGATGCAAGCACCACCAGGGCTAACTACGTTTGCGGAGTTGTCCTTTGGGCATCTGTAGCAGGAAGATGGCAGTGAAGCATGACAGCCTCTTGAAAGGTGAGACTACAGTCATGTAATGCCGCTTTTTCCATTAGGCTCGCACGGCACGGTACCACACCACATGGAACGACACTACACGGCCTCCATTGCATTTCCATTACAATAGGCACATGGCGAAAAGTGGGCAGGATCATTTGAACGAACCAAACTTGGACACAGTGCATTAAAATGGCTACCTCTCTGAGTCAACGGCTCGTCCGGCGTCTGAAGCCCTCCGACAGCCATTCAACTAATCAGCGGGAGCTATCACTATGGGCCAGGCCAGTGGAGTGACGGGGCTCCACTGCTGCTCGAGCTCTTATTCAAGTGAATGGGAACACAGGATTGGGCGAGCGGTGTGTGTGCACTCGCATTTTTTTTTTTTAGCACAATCATTAAAAATCCATCCAACAAGTACATATTAAATTGTAAATATAGTTCAGCGTTGTTGTACAACATTATTGTGTTTATTGTATAGAAAGTATTTTTATGACAACTCTGGCGAAGAACGGCGGGCGCCGCTTGCCTCGCTCGCGGAAAATAGGCAAATGGCGTGTGACACTGCGTTGCTTGCTGCGTTGCTGTCGGTCAATATGACAGTGGCGACACGGCCCCGCTCAGTCCCAGATGACCGACGCTGCAGAACCACCTCCGACATAGTTCTAAGAAGCGGACCCATTGTAACCGCTCGGCCCCAAAAAAGTTACATGGAAACACCAACATCTGGGGCCAACCAAAGCCGACTCGGTGTGGAACCGGTCCAGTGGAGAAGCAGCTTAATATAATTAGTGATTACTAGACCTATGATTATATGAAAAAATGTACGTCAATCTGATAGAACATATTTTTGGGGATAGTATAGAAATCAAAAGTGGGTTTTTAAATTGAATGAATTACTAGTTCACTACTAGATGGCGCTAAAAATTACACGCTGTGCCTTTAAGAAGTTCTTAATTAAAAGTGAGTCATATCATACCTTCTATATTACCGCCAGTGTATTTTTTTGATGTGATAAAAACTTGAAATATCGCAAAATTTATACTGCAGGAATGTGATGACATCATCCGTAACATCATACGTCATCGTGTCCATTTGGACATACATGAGTCATTCGCTGCTGCACAACAACGTCAAAGAGTGTGAGCAGCCAGTTCTGCCGCATCTTCGGCCTCCAAAAAGGATTTAGTGCCTAAAATGGGAGCTACCTTTGTCGTGTGGATGTCGTTTGGTTACAAGAGGTCAGATGTGATGCAAAAAATACAGTTGGTTGCAAATTGTGCAGGAAAACTATCCCCATTAAAGTTAAGAGGAAACAAACTAGACACATGGCCAAATGCGAAGGCTCAAGACACTAACCTGGCAATAGCCAGATTGATATTGTGATTCACTCAAGAGAGTTCTCCACAATATCAATCTGGGACTGCTCCACGGTGATTTGCTTAGGAAAGGCGGGACATTCTGTACAATACTTTGAGCTGATTGGATGATGTGGCATTGTGCACGTTTGTTTTAACCAATCACAGCCATGGATAAAAATGTAGTCTTCGTTCTCGTCAAGGGGAAAATCGAATAGCTTTACTAGATAAAAATACACGAAGCGCCTCTCGCTGTTCAACATTCAACAAGAAAACCGAGAGTAATGATAGCTTTGTATGTTTGCCCCGACGTCGGCGCTGGCTTCCTGGTTTAGTCACAACTGCATATCCCGCCCCCAAATACAATGTCGCTCTGTGATTTGTCCCAACCACATCAACTGGCTCGGTACAAGATGTATTCTCCGGAGTTTGTGAACTCAAAAATACCGCGAGATTTCATCTTGCAGAGTATGGCTATAAGGACACATGAGAAGGAGCTTGTGTTGTTTGGCGTAAAGGGGAACAAAAAAAAAAGTTTCAACCAATCATTGCTGGAGCACTTGTGATTAGACGCATGACCAAATAAATGACCATGGTTGTTGAAGCGGTCGCAAATTGTTTGGCCAAGATAAACAATCCGCGGTGGTTATTTTTGCTGTGAAGGCAACTCGCCACGCATGGAAACCAATACAAGGCCAGGTTTTATTTTAATTTCAAGCTCTGTCACTTATATGGTTACAATTTGTTAAGATTTCAATTGGGAAAAAAGGGTGGCTATATTGCGCGCAAAACAAGTGCTGTTATTCCGAAGCACCAATCTCAAATACATTGGTCAGTTATTATTTTCCATATTGTCAAAAATTTGGTCATCACAAATTTCCTAGAAATATTGTGATAATTATATTATATATATTTCGCCCACCCCTATTTTTAATCTAGCTCAGTAAAGAGTTTTCTAAAATTCACACTTTAGTTCATGACAATATTCAAAATAAATATTATTCGTTAGATACAACTAGTAACATACAGTCAAAAAATTGGAACAGATTTCAAAAGATCTTGTTTTGAGGAGAAAAACTAACTTTTCTGCAGTAAAGGAATAAATCCTCTACCTCGTTATTAAGAACACTTAGCTCCACTATGTTATTGTATTATGATGTTGGTGCAAATGGTGGTAGTGAAATTATTATTTATTTATTTTAGTCTGTATACTGGGAGTATCCCCTACATTTTCCCCATGCAATTTTATTATGATACATAAAACAACAATAATGTTTTGTCATGATTACTATATTCCTACATGCAACTGCAGTTGCAACTGTAGTACCATTAAGGCAATCAATGACAATTACGTTACGTAAATCAGTGTTGAGTTAATATGGGGAAATATGTGCACTCGACGACACATGAAAATAAAATGAAATGGGTTCCAAAACAGTTCACGACCATGTACCTGTGATGTTCTACCACCCTGCGTGATCCTGGCTGACTTCCCGCTCGCGAAAGCTTCTGCTTAATTTTTTTTACACACTTTAATTTAAAAAAAGTTAGTGTATTCCTCGTCGAGTCAAAGCCAGGGGACGTTGCAAAACCACTAAGATTTGACAAGGGTCCTGGACTGGCTAAATAGTTTGTCCCCTCAACTTTCAAGTGGGCCCAGGGAGAAATTCAAAATTGTTTTATGCGATTCAGGGGCAATATAGTTCTGTTTTGGTGCAGAAACCAACACAATATTAGCGTTTTTATTCTTCCTCGGGTCGGGAAAGAACGGTTTGCTTGCCAATACTTGCTAGCATCAGCATGCCGCGCCGGCAGATATAAACAATGCATTGTCAAGTCATTGGCTTGGAGCGATGTTGTGAATGAACTGTAACCAATAATGTGCGTCACTGGCCGCATTGAGGATTGTGGGATTATTGTATGCAATTTGCATATATGGTCATGTTTTTTCGGCACCCACCCACCCCCAGCTATTGCCGACGTGGTGAACAGGGAGCATGTTTTGGTTGTTTTACAAGACAGTTTTCAACAGTTGTATCAGCAACCTAAAACCGATTTATAATGTTTTGACCGGGCCATCGGTTCAAGCTATTTTTAGACCGATTCAATAGTCTGTGTGCTGATGCAATCGCAATGTTCAAATCAAAAACTAATTTCCCGTTCAAATCGTTTTTTGTTACACCCTTAGTAACATACTTCTCACTCTCTCCCAGCCACTTAGACATGAGGTCTGATGAGGAGACAGAGAAGAAAGTTGAGTTGTTGGCCTCTGTGGCCACAGCTTTTGCCAGGTATGATTTCCCTGTTCCTGGTGGACCAAACAGTAGAATGCCCCTCCATGGCGTCCGCTTTCCTGAGAATACACACATCTTGATGTTAATATATAGGATAAATACACACTTCGACAAAATTGTTAGCACTAGGCTATTAATGGAGGGAAACTAAAAAAAAAAGAAAAGGGAAAAAAAAAAGAGTGGTCACATAAATAACTTGAATGTGACTAAAGTAATAATACATAATTTGATCTTGACCTTGGTTGAATAGTGGATACATAGAATAGAAAAAAAACTCATGAAACAGGCCTGATCAAAAATTGATGGTACCACTATCGAATCATTTTCAAATCTGTTATCCTATTGATTATTCCATCAAACCCCCCTTCTCACATACACACACACACACACACAAAGTTTTGCTTTAAAAAAAAATATATATATATATATATATATATTATTAGTATTTTTTTGCCAATCCACTAAGGTTGAACACCAGTTGAATTCTGTGGATATAACTACTATATAACTAATTATTATTTATTGTCTTCTGTACATATCATTGGTGTCGGGCCAAAACCGCATAAGTCACAATTTGGCAAGTTTCATATTTTTGGTCACTCGTGTGGGTGTCATTTTTACGATTTATTGAGATTTAAGTGTTGAAAATGGCATGTTCTTCTTTGATGAGACAACGTCCGATTACGATCGAGTCAGCAACCACATGAATGGGCCCGATTTCCGATCACGTGATCTGATCGGGACATCCCTACAATAAACATTTACATTTGGATTAATTTTTTTGTCAGGTGTGATGAGTGCAACGCCCAATAAATTTTCGTCAATGTTAAAACCCTCACGAATCAGCCAGCGTCCTGTTTTTTTGGGGCTAGGAGTTGCAACAGCGTTCCAGGAAAAAGTTCAAGAACATTACCATGAAGGTCTAAACACTCTTCCGAACAAATATGAGGTTGATGTGATTAACCTGCTAGCAGCAGCAGGTGGCACTACCATTACAATGAAAAATAGTTTGTAGATGTCAGCAGTTTTTATTGTCACGTCAATCATTATTAACTGACTTAGTTATCACACTTACAAGGAGTATCCAATTATTTTTTACAAAATACCGCATGTGGGGTAAAACAATCGAAAATTGGCAATGTAAAAAAAAAAAAGATCATTCAAAAAAAATTCTGGTATGATTTATTAACATATTCAACGCTTTAATGACATATCAAACATTCCGTTTTTTTTTTAAAGCGTATAATACATTAATTCTAGGGGTGTGAATTGCCTAGAACGTGGTGATTCGATTCATATCACGATTGATAGGTCACGATTCGATTAGATACCGATTAATCCCAATACAAATTTATAAATTGATTTTTGCATTTTTTTTTTACTCAAATTGAGGAAATACAAATCAATAAACTTGTACATGTACACTGTAAGATTTGTATGAAAATGTATTTATTTATCTGAAAATACATGCTTATAACTGAGCCACTGCATTAAACAAACAGGTTGCAGTCTGTTTCATGTTTGAACAGCACTGAAATAAAATATTAAGGCTTAATGTTCCATTAATATAACATTCTTCCATGCTTAATGTGTAAACCCTAACCTTAAGTAAGACGTTTTGTTGAATATTTCTATCAGAAATTGATGTTTAAACATTTTTTTTTTCTAAGGAGAGCTCAGTATTGTTCATTCGATTTTACATCATCATTGCTCTCCTTTTTTAAAAAAAATAAACAATTTTTTTTATTTTTTTTATTATTTTTTTAATTTTTTAAATATATATACATATATATATACACACACATACATATATATATATATATACTTTTTTTTTGTATGTGGGTGAGTATGTGTATGTGCGTGTGTGTGTGCGTGCGTGCGTGCGAGCGTGTGTGTATTCATCAGTTCACCTAAAGCCCATTAAAAAAAAATCCCATACTAATAATATAATATAATAAATTGCCAAATGCAGAAACATCAATGTAAGTTATCACGATGTAGTGGCTCTCGCTAACAGACAGAATTAAGTAACCAGAATTAGGTTAAAAAATTCGATATACGTAGACCATGTTTCTATAAATTTTGATATTTGGTTTTTATTTGAGGCAGATATTTTTTCCATTAAAATGTGATTTATGAGGAGGTTAGACCATTGGTCGATATTCAGAGTTTGTTTATTTTTCCAGTTAACAAGAATTGTTTTTTTTAGCGATAGTAAGGGCTACAAGTGTAGATTGAAATTGTTTATGTGGTAAGTCAGTTGTTGTTAGGTCACCTAGCAAACACAAGTTTGGAGATAAAGGTATCCTACAGTCCAAAATAGCGGAAAGTTTTTCTAAGACTTTAGTCCAGAAATACATAACCGGAGTACATAACCATAAAGCATGAACATAAGTGTCTGTAGTGTTTTGTAAACATTGGAGACAAATGTCGGAGTCTGAGAGTCCCATTTTCTTCATCATATATTGAGTAATGTATGTTCTAGGAATAATTTTATATTGGATAAGTTGTAAATTTGTGTGTTTTGTCATTTTAAATGCGTTTTCACAAACTTGAATCCAAAAATCAGATTCCGGTGCAATAGACAAGTCTGTCTCCCATTTCGAGATGGGTAAAGACATTTTATCAGTATATAAAAGTAACTTATATATTTTTGAAAGCTTTTTTGTTGTTGTCGGAGAAAGCTTGTTAATATCTTTAGCTAAAACAGGCGGTTGGAGCGTACCCCGAAGTGTTGGAATTTTTTTCTTTATCATATTTTTAACTTGTAGATAATATACAAAAATTCCGTTTTTTATATTGTATTTTTGGAGCAAGGATGTATATGATATAAACATATTATCTGAGAAGAGATGGTGGAGATGTGTAATTCCTTTCTGCTCCCACTTACCTAAATAAAGCGGTTGGTTGTTAAGTTGAAAGTCGGGGTTATGCCATAGGGGAGAAAGCCCACAGGGCTGCACTTGGGCTTTTGTCAATTCTAGTGCCTTCCACCAGGCAGTCAGGGTGGCGGAAATCATTGGGTTTTTAAAACAATTATGTCGCTTAATCGATGTTGTAATAAAGAGTAAATCTCGAAGTCTGAGGTTATTACAATCCTGATGTTTAAACATTGATTCGGCCGCATATTGAATCGATTCGAGAATTGTGCGCTGCAATATCGCAATATATTTCCGAATCAATTTTTTCTAACACCCCTAATTAATTCTTTCGACTTTTAATGTTATGAGGATGTTGTCAACATTTCTTGATCATTGCACACTCTCATCGTCCTCTTTTTCTAATCAGTTAATTACTTGCATAATTTAAAATGAAAAAAAAAACAGTAGTTTGACGTGAACAAATATTGTGAATGTCAAACGCAAACATTTCTTCAATGCTTTACTTTAATGCATGTAGTTATGTTTATTGCTCAAACACAACATATGCTACCTTTAACGTAACCATCCGCTGTCAAGCTAAAGGATAATCTGTGGTCAAAATTAATAGTGCGATTAATCTGCGTTAATACATTATTAATGCGATAATTTTTTGGTGATTATTCAATGAGTTAATGCTTTAACTTTGACAGCTCTATATTATATATACATCATAGTTAGTTTTACTAATAGCACAATATTGCTTTTATTGTCCATAGAGAGCATCAAAAATAAATAAATAAATAAAAAGTACATATGTATGGATAGGTCTGATGCCACTGAACATTTAAGTTGTCCAATGTAAAAAAATATTCATAAATGACTCAGTTATCACATTTACAAAGAGTAATCAATTTTTGTGCAAAATACCGCATGTGGGTAAAAAAAAAAAATCGCTAGGTGGCGCTATATTTATAACCAAATATTGTCATAGAGATACCTTCAGGTCGTAACTATAAACATACATGTGAAGTTTGGGATTTTTTGGAGCATATACCGGGGAGTTATTAAGCATTTTCTCAATAATGGCGAAGGAAATAAGAAACACAAAATTTGATGCCCCGCCCCCATCATATAGTATTTCGATTTTTTTCCAGTGTTCTTGGCCCCGGTCTTGATATGGTCCAGGCCAAGTTTGAAGTCAGTCGGATAAAGCGTGTAGGAGAAGTTTGCAAAAGCATGCCCCATTAATGTGCAAAAATTGGACATTCAAAAATGTGTAGCTCACTTCCTGTTCATTTTAGCATATGGCTCCAAGAGACATTATTGCAGGTCTTGGACTCCTATACATACCTCCAAATCTTTGTAGCTCTTACTGAAACGTACAACTGGGGCTGCGTCGATAAAAATGTATAGGGGGCACTAGTGAGTCTTTTTTTTCTTCTTCCATATGTAATACAGCATGCTAATGCAGCTAGTGTTGCTCATGCTAATCCAAGGGCCGGTTGATTACTTTTAGAGCTGTCAAACGATTACATTTTTTAATCTGATTAATCACATCTTAGAATTTTGATTAATCACAGTTAGTCGCTTAATTAATTTTCGGCATTTCCCTCAAAATGTATCCACTGCAACACGCTCAACCTTCTCTTTTTCTAATCAGTTAATTACTTGCATAATTTAAAATAGGGAAAAATGACCCCAATCATTAAACATGAAAAAATATTTTGACTGTCATACGCAAACATTTATTAAATGCTTTACTTTAATGCATGTAGTTATGTTTATTGCTCAAACACAACCTGTGCTACCTTTAACGTAACAATTCGCTGTCAGCTAAAGGATCATCTGCGGTCAAAATTAATAGTGTAATTAATCTACGTTAATACATGATTAATTAATTAGTTAACGTTTTAACTTTCCAAAAAGTGTAAATGACTGTGCGCACTTTGATGCCGACAGCCTGCCATCCTTGCTGTGCTGGTCACTTTTTAACAAACCAGGCCCAAACTCAAATCGCTATGGTGGTTCTGATGTCATTTTGTCTCATAAACCAAAATCTCTGGGGAAAATTTCTGCAAAGCACAGTTTAAATTGAAGTAAAGAAAATATATATGTATAAAAATGAAAAACAGTTGGTCGCTCATTATTAAGTAAAAAATTGTTTTTTTTCCCCCCTGTATTTATAATACAATTATAATTTTGTTATTTAAGCAAAAAAATGTTTTATTTTATTTTATCCGAATACTCGAATATTTCGATAGAATTTTCAGTAGGATATCGAATACTAAAATATTCACTTGCTGCAGTCTTAAAACTACTTGGGAAGAAGTGAAACCTCAGCTGCAGTTGTTATTGTGTGGCAGCAACATTTGAAAATTGAGCCTGTAACAAAAGTGACTCTCCTGTTTATTTACATTTGCACTTTAGAGGTAGATTGAAAATTTTCTTGCAGTCCGCTCAACAAAAAGAAAACTTTTTGAAAACTGGAAAATTAGGCATTTTTTTATATTACAAATATTGCAAAAATCTCATCTCGTCTCGTGGACTCAATCTCGCGAGACATCTCGTGGGATTTGTGTCTCTTCCCATGCCTAGAAATTAAACAATCAAATGAAACTTTTTTGAGCTGCCTATTTCGAAAATGTGTCGACAAGTATATACCGGCAAACTAATTTACAAATGTAGTTAAGCAACTATGTGATGAGATGCTGCCTCTACAAAAGGCATGTTATTGTCTTCACACGCATTTCAAGTCGATTTGCTTTCTTTAAACTATGGACTTAACATGTAGCCACCCAACGTACAACCCCACTCCTCGTCATCTGGTAACGACAAGGAATATCTGTCACCTATAGTAATGTATCTTAACATGTACCTGTAAAGAGGTGAGGGAATTTGATTGGAAGGATGACAGCCTCTTTTAGAGCTTCCTTGGCTCCTTCTAGCCCAGCAACATCATTCCACCTCACATTGGGCTTCTCCATAACTATCGCACCTGGACACAGACATGACAATGCATACTTGAATAACCTGTAGGCTTGGAACTACAAATAAGTGTGGTAACGTTGGTGGTTGGTTGAGGAAATGGGATCAAGTTGGGATTCCAGTGTTACAGAGCTGGAGTTGAGCCAGTTTTTTTTTTTATACACAAGAAGGGATGATTATTAATATGAAATTGGGACATTGTGCACAAGGTTAATGAAAACAAAATGCAATTTGCAAATACTTTTCAACCTATATATATATTTTCTGTGTGCAAATATTCCCTCATTTTGAATATGATGCCTGCAAAATGTTATTTAAAAAAAGCTAGTATAGGATTCAAGTTTACCAACTGTGTTACATCACCACCCTCGACAAGCATTTGGGAACTGAGAACACTAATTGTTGTAGCGTTGTAGGGACAATTCTAAACCATTCTTACTTGATGGGACAACCTCAGTTGATCAACAGGCTAGAGTTTCCATTAGGGACGTCCCGATCCGATCTATGAGAATCGGACGTTGTCTTCTGATCAGGATTTTATCAAATTTTTGTATTAAATCTGGAGTTATGCGGTGGCACAGAGTGAGACTTAATTTTCCACACAGCTAAGTGTGCGGCATAGGCTTTGGCTTTGCTACAGTGACACTATTAGCTGAATGCCATCGAGCGGGCTAAACAAGGAAATAGCTATTAGTTGATAATAAGTTATTATCATCTTTAATGTGCAAAGCTGTGTGCAAGCTAGTGAGCATTTTGTGTGGCAGAAAGGATATAGATGCGTTGCATGCTTCCCTTGCAACGTCAGTTGCAACGACAGACACTCAGGCAGCCCCGCCGCCATAAGGTGCTGGCGACTCTGGACGTGCTTCGGATCCTCTTTGCGGATCCAGCTGAGGCGGGCGCCCGCTGGGACTCTGCAGTGGCGTCAGTCGCCCTCGAAGGGATCCCAGCACCTATGGCTAGATTAGCTTAGCCTATTCTAGCGCGAATCTGGAGAGTCTGACATTTTTCGCTGGGTTACCAATTCCACCCGGGCCGGCAGTCTAGCCTGGTGTGAGCCTAGATCCAAAGTCAGGATATGGTAAGATTAAATACATGTTGCTCGCTTGCCTTCAAGTGCAGCCTTTTGTGTGTTGTGAAATTGTCCTTAATGTAATGCCGGGGTATCAGATCAGGACTCGGAATCGGCCGATCTTCAAAAGGAGGGAGGTTCGGGTTAAAAAATGTGTGATTGGGATATCCCTAGTTTCCATTGTTATATTTTGTACTTCATAATGTGCCACGCATATTTGTCTGGACTGCTGGCAGGCCACTCTACTACTTACAAAGCCACTCTGTTTTAAATTTGCTATATTTGGTATATGTAGGTATTTTTTTAAATAAAATTGTCATTGTTTTTTGGGGGACATTTTATGTATCAACCCCAGGCCCAGCGGGGAAAGGCCCGTGAGTGTTTGTGGTGCATTCAAAAAATGAATAGGGGGGGGGGGGGGTGGTTTGCGGGGACACGGACAGGGGACCGCAGCACTGCTCTATACTGCGGTAAAATGTAATTGCTATTAATATCAAATAATTTTAAGGAAATTTGCTATATTTGGAATATACAGGTCTTTTGTTAATAAAATTGTCATTGTTTTGGGGGGGGGGAATTTTATGTATCATAAGTACTAATGTATCGGCACTTGGTATCGGTGAGTAATGAAGATTTGAGTATCGGAATCGGTCTAAAAAAAGTGGTATCGACCATCCCTATATAATAATAATGTGTCCTACTTTTTATTGCACTGTTGTGTTCTTACATATTAAATGGACATACAGTATTTGACATTTTGAGTTGAATATTTTTATTTAACTCTTTGACTGCCAAAAACGTTAAATAACGTTTAGTAAAATCCTATGGAGGAGTGCCAAAGACGTTAAAAGACGTTTGTTTCAAAACAGAGGTGAAACTAACCATTTTCTATTGTTGATTACTCAAAAACGGAATAAGGTAGAAACAAACTTTTTTTTCTGATGAAAGATGAGAGTCCAATCTTTCATTTGGTAGTATGTGTGTTTCCATAGTCCAAACATATACTTTTCTGTGGACCTTGAAAGATCACTCAAAAGATCAGTCAAAATGCTTAAATCGGCTGGCACCCACGGCATCCCTTTTCTGAAAACGTCTGGCAGTCAAAGAGTTAATGGGAAAAAGTGTTTTATAAAACAAATGAAGACAAAGTTCTATTTAACTTTTTTTTTTCGAAAAACTATCCAAGCCATGACTCAATTCTGTGATCTGGTCCGATCCGTGAGTTTTTTGATCCGTTGCACCAAGTGATTAACGCTTAGTAAGACAAATAGAAAAAATATATATTGTGAAATAGCGCATCAATATACATAAATTAAAAATGGATCAATAAATGTTTTATAATCGAATAGAATCTCCTGAATCGTAATCGAATTGTGTCCAAAGATTCCCACCCCTAATCACAGATGCTAACTTTTGAACTTTGGTCATTTACCTCTTGGCCTGGAGGAAATGATGTCCATGGTTTCCACAATCATTTTGTAATGTGGACTAATCAGACCATGAAACACTTTGTTTGTGTGACTACTTTGTGTCAGTCCATCTCAGATGAGCTAGGGCTCAGGCATTTCAGGATGTTGCTGATTTTATGGGTTTTGTTGTACACTTTGAACTTGCATTTGTAGATGTGGCAACGAACTGTATTAACTGACAATGGTTTTCTGAGTGTTTCTCAGCCAAGTGGCAATATCCTTAACACAATTATGTCAGTTTTTAATGCAATGCCACCTGAGGGAATGAAAGGTCTGCCTTGGCATTGGTAAATGTACAAATGATGCAAGAAAATGTTGGTGTACCAAAGCATCATTGGGTCCTTTAAGAAGAGCTACATATATTAAATTCATAATATATATTATATTTAAAAAGAGCTACATATATTTCTGCTACTTACCCATAAATGCATCCATGGATTCGCACCAACCTACCTCAAAGAAGTCATCACATACAGCCCTCCACCTGCACCCTCAGATCTTCAAACACCTTGCTCCTCCAAGTCCCCAGTAACAGGGTCTCCACCATGGGAGACCGAACTTTTTGGGAACAACCTCCCATCCTAGTTGAGTGCCACCCAGAGCCTAGACTCTTTTAAATCAGGCCTGAAAACCTTTTTAGAAAGGCCTATAACTTTTAATTATTACTATGATTTTAACTTTTTTTCTTTTACCCTCCTCTAGCACTTCGAGATCAAGTATTAGATCAAGATTACAAATTGAAATTATTATTATCATCATTTATAATATTAAATTTATTATTAGCAGGAATAGGAATAAGAGCAGTTGTAGTATTACCACCAAGATGTATAGTCTCAATTGTGACATGACTTGTGACTGATTTCCTGTACACCAATTATTCACACACCCATAAGTTGTTCCTGAAGCTTCTTCCTTTCTGGGTTTTCGCCTTCGCTGTCACTGTCACTCCTGCACAGAGCACACAAAATACACATTAATATTCAAGTACAGATAGACCGTGTGTGGTGGGGTAAATGTAGCTTCCGTTTTTTCAGTTCCATGACCACCATCTGGGGTGAAAATGAAAATTTGATACAACGGGGCCTACGAATCTTTTAGAGAGCATGCATTTTTTCCGTTTCAGTTGTAAACGCTGCACATTAGCGAGTACCGTTCTGCACTTCTGCTAAAATTGACCACAGTAGGGCGCCTTCGGAAATACGCTCAGAGCATGCACTAGTTCACTCTACATTCAAAAACTATTTTTGTTAAAGGAGCCCTGTGAAGTGTGTCACTTTTTTTTTTTTTTTTTTTTTAAATAATACGAAATACGCTCAGAGCATGCACTAGTTCACTCTACATTCAAAAACTATTTTTGTTAAAGGAGCCCTGTGAAGTGTGTCACTTTTTTTACTCACGTCTGCCACACTCTGGCCTAAAGCGTAACTGCAACCTCGGTGTCAAGCTCGTGCATGGTGCACACTCGAGTACGTGCGCTCGAATAAACTCTTGACTTTTTCTGTTTTCTTGAAGTCTGAGCTACAGTTTGGGCTGTGCCTCTTCTTTTTTTTTTCAGTTTCCATCCCAATCTTGTCGTACGCTAATGACACTTTGCCCTTTTGTTGAATGTGAAAATAATTTTGTCCAGCAGATGTCACCACACTGAACTGTGTCAAATGCCTCGAAGCACTGAACCATTTCAACACAGTTGCTTCATTAGCCGGGTTTACATGGAGACTTTTCAGTCATTCCGTTTGAAATCATTCAGAATGAAGATCTCTGGTCACCTGCTTACATTAGGGGTGTGAATCTCAGCACTGAGGATGATTCGATACGCATCTCGATGCGCTGCCAGCGATACGATACTTTAACGATACATGGAATTTTCTGCCGATACGATGCGATGCGATTCACCGTCTTCACGATGCGATACGATAATCATTTAATTCAAATCAATGCGATCAGATACAATATGATGCAATTTGTTGCGATAAGATGCGATTCAACATGATGCAAATAAGCAAAGGGGAAAATGAAAAAAATATATAAAAAAATATGAAATTCAGTATAGTAGTACAAAACTACTGGCTTTATTCTTCATAGGCAGTAGATTTAACAAAAGTGCAGTTTTTGCCATCTTAAAAACACTCAATGAGTAACTTAAAGTGACACTTACAATAGTGCAATCAATGTTTGTTCATATTCCTGTATGCAAAACATACTGCTTATATGAACTCACTGCGAGGTAGGCTAATACAGTATTAAGGAGCAGAAAGTGCAAAACAACTTATACCCTTTCACAATTGGATTTTGTGCAAATCAAATGTAAACAATTTGGCATTTGAAACTCACAGCTGCTGCTGTAGTGCAAAGACAGACTACTCTCACTGAGTGTCTCATTACGAAATGTTCATAAGAATTAAAAAGAAAAGAACATCTTTCGGCAAATACCACTCACTGTCAACACCTCACTTTGTGATGCATTTCATATGGTGCTGCTTCAGGTTTTTTTTCCAGGAAGATTAGTTGGTCTACATGTTCAGGAGAAAGCCGACTGCGCTCTGCTGTTATAATGTCACCTGCTGTGCTGAACACTCGTTCAGAGGGGACACTTGTTGCAGGGGTGGACAAATAGCTCCTAAAAAAGCGAAACTTTTCTGATCCTGACCTAATTTGCTTAGTCCATCTCCGGTGTCCGATGAGGAACTAGACGGGGAGGCAGCGGTACACTTGTTAGTGATGTGGTGTATCCTTTTTAAGTGGGTCTGCATGTTTGTTGTGCTGCCGTTGTACGGCTTCTTCACGCGGCATTCTTTGCAAATGACGGACGTTTTGTCAAGCTTTCCGTCTTTTTTTGCGAATCCGTAGTGTTTCCAAACATATGATTTAAACGTTGCAGGTGCATTACATATATAATCCTCCTCGCTGCTGCTCGCTCGGACATCCATGTTGTCTTGCTAGTGTACTGGGGGTGCCTCACGGCTTCCGCATGGTGCATTCACTGCGCCCTGGGATTTTGGGGAACAGCATATGGGATGAAGTTTACAATGAATAAAACGGCGCTTGCATCGAATTTTACCGATACCCGCCAACGCATCAAGATGAATCTAGATTTCACACGTCAATTACATCGATACCCAGTGAATACGCCGATGCACTCGCATCGTGCATGTGCGCATCGAAGCATCCATTAATATCGATTATTTTCCACACCCCTAGTTTACATGTGACGTGATCCATCCCGATCTGCTGTTCATATGCTCCGATCCTTGAATCGGATCAGCTCCACGGCAGCCACGGAACACATGGACATCATTCACGTGATTTATCAAGATGGAGTTTATTTGTCATTTAGCACAGTGGTTGTGATAGTTTTCATACTTTTATTGAAAAAACATCTTGACAAAAATAAGTTTTAAGTACTTAAAAACAAGTTCTCCCCTTGCAGACAAGCTCTTGCGGAGACGCCGCCATTTCAGTGGGTGGAAACGACAATGTCATGATGCATTTACGTCAAGACAGAGCATGTGCATCCTCGCCATTCCGATTAAAGTGTATACTGTACATGATGCTCGTTCAGATTGACGAAAAGAATATACCTGTCCTGTGATTCCAAATTAAATTCCATTTGGATTCAGCCTTTTCATTCTATTTTAGGTTTTTATATGGAGCATTTTCATTTTGTTTGGCCGTTCAAATTCATTCTAATCGGAATACATGGCTCCATGTAAAGTAGTGGAAAGCAGTGGTGAAGCAGTGTCATGACTCACCACACTGTTTTGCGGCAAACACTCCATAACACTGAACCATTTCAACACAGTGCTTCGTATTGATTCACTGCTTCAGAAAGCTTTAGCTGCTCAATCACAAAAATAGCCAGCAAAATAACTCATATTTCATCAGAAATTACATTGCTATGTTGTCAAAGGTAAGATTGAATCATTATATTAGAGATGGGACAATGAAGCCTTGTGAAGCTTTTGAGGCTTTCGGCTGATTGATTTGGAAAAAGAGTCGAAGTTTCAAAGCCCCATAAGATAGATCGTACCGGTGACATCTGGTGGTCAGCTGGAGTCATAGCAGCTATAATCTTCAAAGTGATTCGCCTGATTGATTTATATTCCAACATAACACCAGTACATTCAGTCTTACATTTGTGTCTGTCAATTGATCATCAGGTACACATGGAAGTGTTGCAATACTTTGACACTGTACCAGTATTATGGTTCAATGTGATGTCCTGTTACTCATTAGATTTTGGATATGATCAACATGATTTGGATATGACACAAGTGCGCTGTGAAGCCAGATGACACGTATTTCAACATCAGTCTTTGGGAGATGTGACTGAGGGTCTTGGAGAAGTGCTTATAGCAACTCGGTGGAAAATACTTGGGTCAAGCCTGTATCTTCTACACACGATTTAAAAATAATGCATAATTGGAAACTTTAAATGCATCATTGTGGGAGTACTTTTGTTGGAAACATACCGAATAACAAACTTTTCCAGGTGAACATAAAGTGAAGCAAATATCTACCTGAGGGAATTGTGCACCTGACACCGCGCCAAAAGGTTTGAATCAGTTACGTAATTTCCGGTATCTCATTAGCACGCATAAAGCCGCATACGTCATCAGCACGTGATCACGGAGGTTTCATCGGGGCTTTTGATGCATTGTTTCGAGCAGTCTGTCTCACTCGGCTGACACATGCTCCGGAGTCTCAGTGTCAAACGTCCCATTTCTACATTATATGCCTGTAGTTAACTGTGGAAGGGCTTACTGTTATACAGATCCTTTTAAATGGCTGTAATTTTGTCAATTTTTGAGGTATGCCCATGTATTATAATATATCTATATACAGAATTTGAATGTATAAATATCTCAATTTTGATTTCTTGACACAAGGACTCTTTTGCCATTTCTCGCATTCTTTGCAGCAGGATAACATTTCGCCCATCTACAAGACCGCTATTTTGCATGTGGCGATCGCCGAAAGTACAGCGCTTCTCATTGATCCAGACAGATATTATTAATGGGATCTTTTGATTGGCTAGGTGACCACTTTACAGGGTCATCAAACGGCATAACGGACTAAGTTAGAATTTTGAACTTTAAATTCAACCCATTGAATAACTAGTACTTACTTGTCATTGTTCTGTGACTCCTTCACAGGCTTCTTGGCCTGTTTGTCTTTATTCTTCAAGTAATCCTTAAGTTTCTCTGCTCTGTCCAAATACTGCATACACTTGGCTCGAATGCTTTCCTTCGCCTTGTCACTGTGGGCCTCATCTGCATGAGCAACACATTTCAGGCGACAGTATTAACATAACTGTATGACAGCTCCAATGAAATGCAAACTTCATTGGTCGACCACTACTTCTCACATTTAATGGCATGAAGAAAATATTCCACAGCATGTTGATAAAGGCGCAAAGCCTCCTCATAATTTTTAGCCTTGTCTTCTTCTGTCGCTTTGGTCACAAGATCAATCGCTTTCTGACAGTGACGCAGAGACAAATAAGACATGTAAGATTAACAGAGACATATACATTCGATCCTAGCTTGGTATCCACCAAAACATCAATACATTAACCCAGTATCCAGTGATACTGTTGGAAAAACTGTACAATATGAATATACACGTTTATGATGCAGCATAACAAGAAGTGAGTTTAATCAGGATCTATTCGAAATAATTATCAAAGTCAATTATGTTATATACTTTGTTCATATTTAGGTGATGACTGAAGACGACAGCTGACTGTGGCGCTAGCTGTTAGCTGCACCAGAGCTGCAACTTATTTAGCTAATAACGCCGATCTACCTGCAATGTTGACGTTGTCATTTCATCTCACACTTCTGCTTTCCGTCCTGATTTATTTCTTCAATAGCTTCGAATGTGAACGTGACGAAATGCACACTTAGTTTAAATGTGAGTGTTTTCAAAAGATTGTTTGATATTATCTTGAGAAAATCGGCTATTCAAGCGTAAGACGAGTCTATCCACAGGCAGACTATGGGCGAGTGGAGCGCCACCGGAAACACGTGATCTCCACTTCCGTCTTCACTTTTTTTTCTCCACTTTGGTTTGGTTGATCTTTTTTAGCTGTTCTCAAATCACAATACATCACAAAAACAGTCTTAATGAAAATAGGAACACATTAGCAATCTAAACTCACAATTTTGGCAATGTCTATTTGTCAAATCTCAGTAAACTAATATGTGTATTTTATTATTTATTCAATCATATCTTGCTCTTATATTCTTAGGTTTATTTACGTTTTTACAATTTCAGTTCATACATTTAGTATTTTATTTATTTATTTTTATTTATATATTTATTTGCCGAGAGAGCTCAGTATTGTTCATTCCGTAATCTTACCGATTCGACATGTCATCATCATTGCACTCTCTCTTCTTTTTTTTTTTGCATGTGCGTGAGTATGTGCATGTGTGTGTGTGTGTGTGGGGGGGGGGGGGGGGGTTACATATGTGCGTGCGTGTGAGTGTGTGCTCATTAATTCACCTAAAACCTATTAAAAATCCCATACCGTTCACCTAAACCGAATACTTCAGAATCGAGCTAGAGTCATGAAGTTGTCAGGAGACCCGAGGAAGGAACAAAGAAAAGAAAGAAAATTGAAATCAAGCACCGACCAGACATCACCTACTACCCACCGGGTTACCAACCAGAATTTTTCACCAACCGCAGAAACATCTAAATTCCAACAAATTAGGGAGACCTCAAGAGACCAAAGGAAAGACTAAGGAAAATAAGAGAGGATAGATGAAGCAGAGTGAGATTCACAGACTTCAGCCTCCACCGATTCAACGACCACAGGAAGAAGCAGATTGTGTTTGAATTTCGGTAGATGCTGGTGTCTGGCATGCATGAAAACCGTGGGCGGAGGAGAGATGGGAGCACTGGGAGACGGGCGGTACCCCCGAACCCCAGGCCCAGCGGGGAAAAGTCCCAGTCGTCACGCCAGCGTACCTAGTGAAAGCTAACACTGTTACTGAGTTCGCCAGCTCGCCGACTAGCATCAACCGGATAATTTCCAGCCAATCCTGTAGCGTGACGTCTTCGGTAGGCGACCCCGATACAAACAACAACACACACACGCACAATCATTTGTATTGTTTTTATTCATTTCACATTTTCAATACAAAACATTGAGTGCAGAACTCAACAGAACAAATACAAGTTCACTTGCAAAGGGTCATGTCCACAAGTCCAATCTTGCAGAAAACACTTGAATTTTAGTACATTCAAAAAATGTGGTCTATTGTCTCTACACCATTCTCATGAAAACACATGAATTATCATCTATTTTAAATAGCTTTTTTATGGGGTTCCATGAGTGCCAAAAATATGTTGTTGAGCCTATGTCTTATGTCTATGGGCGTGTGACGTGGCATATGTCTGTGCCTATCGGCGTGGGATGTGACATATGTCTGTGTTTATTGAACTTTGAACTGTCCATGTGTCTATGCTAAGTGTATATGTACATGCCTATGATGGGTGTATATGCTAGTGCATATCCTAGGTGCCTATCGGCGTGGGATGTGACATATGTCTGTGTTTATCGAACTTTGAACTGTCCTTGTGTCCATTAAGTGTATATGTACATGTCTATGATGGGAGTATATGCTAGTGCATATGCTAAGTGTATATGCTATGTGTCTATGCTAGGTGTATATGCTACATACATAAGCTACATGTACTGTATATGTACATGTCTATGCTAGCTGTATATGTACATGTCTATGCTAGTTATATATGTTCGTGTCTATGTTAGTTTTATATGCTGGTGCATATGCTAGTGTATATGTTATGTGCATATGCTTCTTGTATATGGTAGCATATACATATTGTTGTTGTTGTGCAATGTTGTTGCTACTTGTACTTGTCGTTACCTTGTGTCCTCTGGATGTGCCCTTTTGACAACGTGGTTATGCTCAGCGGTGCTATGCCATGGTCCATATATTTCGCAATGCTGTGTTCGACGGAAGTGGGCAATTTTTTTAATTTGTTTATTTATTTATTGTTGAAAAATATTTGTTTGTAGTTATGACCAATTAATGGGAGTGAAAATCACTGCAGTTTCCCATACGTGCCTAATTCGGAATATCACCGCACGCAAGGCTTGTTGGTCCCAGTCAAAGGTTATGCCTCCCCAGTTCGGTAAACATGGCGGCGTGAGACCCCAATATAGAGTACTTTGAGCGTTGTAGAGTCGTGGCCCTTGCTTGGGCATTGTCATTTCAGAAAGACCCAACATGCATCGTTAACTATCCAGCGCAACTGGATTGGACAAATCAACTTTCCATTAACAATCACCACTGGATACGGGAAGCTTAACTGACTGAAATGTATGCTGACACACACGTTTTATTGGGACTGAACGACAATGTGCCGCAGTGTATTGTATTTTATAACAATGTATGAATCAACATCTTGTTAATTATGCGTCCTATATGTATTCTGGGGACGGGGGTTAATAAGCTTCGGCTTCATCCCGTCAGTCCTTTTTCTTTTCAGATGTAACAATTCAAATACATGTCGTGTTGAAACTGTCACAATGATATGTCCGAAAGGAAAACAAATGAATATAAACAAGAGTAGGAACAGGAGGCTGTCAACCTTGTTCCTGCATGTGTATGTATATATATATATATATATATATATAAATATACCAACAATTATCGTAATACATGTATTTAGAATACGTAAAATTACTCTTTCATTTGAGGGTATTTAAAATACAGTTACTTTCTTAAAATCAAAGGAATAAATTGTAATACTCAAACGTTAAACTTGAGACTTAAATTGCATAATCACAAAATAAAGACTATTCTGTAGCTGATTCCAATTTCAAAGTATTCTCTCCAATACTGTTTATAGTACAGGCTCATCATGTTAGTAAAAAGATAAATAAAAACGCACAGGTCTTGAATTTATTTTATTGTACTTGCTTTTTATATATTAAATATAAATATAATTTGTATGTTTTTCATTTCCAGGCAAAGCATTCAGCTACTTTGCTTCACAAAATGCTTGGGTGAAGGAGGTCTTCTACCATGAAGTTTCAAAAGATTCCCAGATATGCTTCTTAACTCTTTGACTGCCAGACGTTTTCAGAAACGGGATGTTGCCAGTGCCAGCCGGTTTAAGCATTTTGACTGATCTTTCAAGGGCCACAGAAAATGTTGTGTTTGGACTATGGAAACACACATACTACCAAATGAAAGATTGAACTCTCATCTTTCATCAGAAAAAAAGTTTGTTTCTACCTTATTCCGTTCTTCAGTCATCAACAATAGAAAATGGTTAGTTTCACCGAAATGCTCTGTTTTGAAACAAAAAGAGGAGAAAAATAGCTTTTTGTGAAACGATATTATTTCATGCACTCTAGTGAATTGCACACTTCTTTTTGTCCATGAATGATGCCACAAACACCTAAATAGTGCTTTATTTCTGTAAAACACTATCACCAACAATGAAAAAGTGTTTTTATTTTGCAAAATACGTTTATTTCCATTCAGCAGTGTAACAATTTGACAAAACAATTTCGCAAACTATCTACAAATGTGTGCAACTGTGGTACTATTTACAATTATGTGGATGTTTCAAATACAGTTTTTCTTTTTGTAACACTCCCCTGCGTGCAAGGAGAGTGAGCAGGATTTGCACAACAAAGTAGTTTCACTGCGATTGTCCCTTTCGCGTGCAGACGTTACACTTTCTTGACGGCCTTTTTTTCCGGGGAATAGCAAGTAGCAGACTGTACCCACTCCTCCGATGAATATGCATTGGACTCGGGGTACTCTTCGTCGTCCGATTGAACGTCCGCCTGTGCAGAAGTGCTCGGTTGTGCTCCGTGTTTTCCGGTGTTAGCATCGCTAGCCGGTGAACCTTTATGACGTCGTCATAGCCGCGGCGTCAACGCTTCCAACTTCAGCGTCAACCTCGGAGTCACCATCATCATCATCGATGATGATCATCGTCGTCATCAATGTGCTCTTTAGCGTTGGTCGATGCTTTTCGTCTTTGAAAAAAACTGCTCGAGCGTGAGCTGCTTGCAACCGGTCGCCATGTTCTCTTCCCTTCCCCAGCCATTGTCCCCTCTAGCTCCGCCTCACGTCTTCTACTGACGCCTACCCAAACTTGTCAAAAGAGAGTCATTGCTGCCATCTAGGGGCCAAAAATAGTCATTAGGCTAACTAGATCTGCTTGAAACTTTCACCACAGCTGGCCAAGGCTTTCCTCCACCTGTTTCCCCCAAAAAATTGGATGACGTCTTTTAACGTCCATGGCAGTCAAAGAGTTAAAATGTTGGGATTTAGTGTTGGGTTTGGAAAGGAGGTGGAAGGTGCACCATCAACAAAATGCATGGAGCATACACGGCTGTTCTTGTTTGGAACCCAGTTTTTGCCTGTTTTGATGATCTTCCTGTTCATCTGGGGGGGGGGAATCAATAACTAAAATGATAAATGTAATGAAAGGTGTAGGCCCAATAAAAATCAGGCTGTCTACACATTCCAGCTCATTTGCAAACATATACTTACACTGCTATTGCAGGCTCAGAAATTGATATGCTGTATTTACATATGGCCCATCCATCCATCCATCATCTACCGCTTATCCGGGGTCGGGTCGGGGGGGCAGCAGCTTTAGCAGGGAAGCCCAGACTTCCCTCCCCCCAGCCACTTCAGCCAGCTCATGCCCGGAGCACCTCCCCAGGGAGGCGTCTAGGAGGCATCCAAATTCTCTCCAACACTGTTTATAGTACATATTTACATATTTGCATATGGCATGGTTACAAATTAGCAACTACTAGTATCTGATCTTTAAACTTACCAATTTAATCCTTTCGGCATGACGTTTTGGAGGTTTTCTTAATGGGATGAGTAGGCTATGTAAGGTGAATCGCAGATACAACGTGATGTTCCATTATTGCACTTGTGAATATGGCAAAATTCCTTCATTCACTTTTGGAGTCTACGTGTATTATTAGCATTGTGACAATCACGAACCTGGCATATAACCCAAAATTGACCGTAAGCAATCTCCAAATAAAAATTCTGACTGTTCTCGGTTGGTTCCACTGCGCAACTGTGTCGGCTGGGGAGTTTTGACCCCTGAACCTAAAGTATATGAACTGGGGGCCGCGCATGCGTACTGATAATTCCAATTTGGCTTATTAAAATTAAACTGCACTAATAAAGTAACCACCAGAGGGCGTTGGAATTGCACAAATAGCAGAGCCAAAGATAGTTTGATCAACTCGGTTTCAGAGCTACTATGCTGTGATTGGTCAACTGCTGGTCACATGGCACATGGACGCCATGTTGTTACCATCCATGCTAAGATTTCGTAGTGTTTTGCAATAGGTGTTTCCACTTTCACGTTCCAATCATGCCTTGTTGCTCAGTTTGGCGTTGCTCACAACTACCAGGCAGTGCTATTATGATGCATCGGTTCACTGGAGACTCACAGAGGAGGAAATTGTGGGAAGTGAAAGTCAAACGAGAGGACTGGAAAGCAAATAACACTTTGTTTTGTAAAGTAAAGTAAAATAACACGATTTGAAGTAGGTGGGACTGCACAATCCAGCCTTTGACCTTTTATCAAGAGTTATAATTGAAAATAAAATATAATAGGTTTTAATTATAAGTGGCCTGTACAAAGTGAATAGACTTAAAATAAAATCGTTATTGTTTTTAACTTTTGATAAAACAAGGCCCATAATATGGAAGTGAGTTATTGTGGATTTTGTGTTGTAGGCTAAATAAAAGTTCACAATATTGTACATGCACAGTTGAAAGCCATTGATAACTTAAAAAGAAAATATGGTTGTCAGTTACACTGAAATAATGTTTAAATTTAAATCTAGGACCATATATTATGACAAAAAAATTACAGGACCCCACCTGCCCCCCAAACTCCGACCCCCGTACCCAGGCATCAGTGCCGGAGAGAGGCCGGACAGCAGAGCGGCGAAGGCACCCGCGCACATTCCATCTCCAGCTGCGTGGTGGGGCGGAATACTGGGGGCGGAGGAGAGATGGGAGCACTGGGAGACGGGCGCCACCCCCGAACCCCAGACCCAGCGAGGAAAGGCCCCGGTCGTCACGCCAGCGTACCTAGTGAAAGCTAACCCTGTTACTGAGTTCGCCAGCTCGCCGACTGACGAACTCTACCCCTATACCGTGGATGTGATCCCACCCAGTGTATATACAAGTGTGTGTGTGGTGCATTAAAATTGGGAGCAGGTGAGATGGAGCAGAGGGAAATGATATCCACCCCGCTCCAATCCACCTGCTTCCCAGACGTGTCCGTGAGTGTATGTGGTGCATTAAAAAAAATAATAGGGGGGGCGTGGTGGCGCGGCGGGGATACAGATGGGGGACCGCAGCACTGCTTAATACTGCAGTCTGCCCCAACCGATGTCTTCCCCCTCGAGTTGTGGAGTGCATTAAAATTGGAGGGGAGTTGTAGGGTGAAGACTGTGTCTCCATCCTACCCCACCCTCCCAAAGTGTGTGTTTTGTGCCCTATGTGTCTATTAACAAAGTGTATTGTGCAAAACTAGTGCAGTGAGTTAAGAGGAGCAACCAGTGGGGCCTCTCCCAACCCGGCGGGGGCAGGAGGCGCACCTGCTCACCACACCCCCACCCAACGTGACCCCGGTGGGCATATGGGAACAGCACAGCGGGGTGATAGGGCTTGACCCTCGAATACAGTAGCCCGCCTGAGGTGCCAAGAATAAATAAATAAATAAATTTTTTAAAATCCTAATAGTCTGCATAATGTCACAAAAATGAGCTACACAAGTACACGCCCACATTTGTTGAAACGGTTTTCTAGCTAACAACACAGAAATGGACTGCTGTATAAATTTGGTGTTTCTGTGGACAGACCAATTGGTACAAGTAGCAGAAGAGGCTTTGCATAACCGTAAAAACAAAGTTTGTTACATGTTATATGGATAGCTTATGTTTGCCTAGAGACTGAAAATGAAAATTAGCTTTGGCTAATATGTATGTTCAAGCATTGTCTCATTATAAGTTATATGTAGAAGTTAAATTTCAGGAATCTGCTGCATTTCCAGCCAAAAGCAGGTATCACAGAGACTGCTACATGTACTTTGCCAATATCCAAACATAAAATGAGCTCAGAGAAGAAGGGGGGAAAAAAGCACTTATTTCAGATAGAGTCCTTGCATAGTACGGTATGAGGCTGCAGTCCACAGAAGCAGCCTTGAATGTACGCCTGTTTCTGCCCCTGAGAAGATGGATGGATAGAATCGAATAAAATAGAATGGCCTTTATTGTCATTGTAACATTAAGATACGAGATTGTGTTGCTCCCTCATGCAAAATTAAAACAATTACCAACACACAGTATGGAATAAATAATAATAAATACAGATTAAAAAACTACACATTGTGATAATAAAGTAAACAGTAGTGTAAAGTGCATAATACAAATTAGTCATTTAAATGATCAGGATGAGTATGAGTTGAACAGCTCTTTGATAAAAAACTGTTTTTGAATCTGTTCTTGATTTTTAGTGACCTGTAACGCCTGCCCGAGGGTAACAGGTCAAAGAGATAGTGACCTGGGTGAAAAGAGTCCTTAATAATGTTCTGAGCTCTACTGAGGCAGCGGGAGTGGCAGATGTCCAGAAGAAAGGGCAGAGAGCAGCCGATGATCTGCTCTGCTGTCCTTTTATATTCTCTGCAACCTCTCCCTCTCCGCCTCAATACAGCTGGGGTACTACACTGTGATAGCGCAACACAGGAGCGGTAGAAGTGGTGTTGAGGTTCTCCCTCCTGAGAACCCTCAGGAAGTGGAGCCGCTGCTGGGCATTCTTCACCATTGCCGCAATGTTCGGAGTCCGGGACAGGTCTGCTGCAATGTGGAATGAATGGACTGGATGATCACTCCTTCCAGTTCCAGAACCAATACTCAAGCTGGTGCATTGCTCTTGTAAGAAAACAAACTATGTCAAGGGGACATGCACCTGCAAACTGAATCAGCTGTCATTTGAAGATTACTAACTCAAGTTGTTGTTCATTTAATATAATTAATAGTTCATCGATATGCTACTAAGATGGATAAAATACAAACCCTAAGGTGTGTAATTACATTGGACAATTATTTATGTCCAACAAAGTTCCATGGTAGTTTTTTTTTCTTTTAATTTTGCTGAGTGACCACAAAGGATCATATTTTTAGATCATATACGTTCCTCCCCCGATCTCTCTCTCTATGGCCATTTACATTTCTGTAAGATCAATAAAATACCCTTAATAAACCAAATCGTAATGTCAACTTGTCACCGTGAGTGTGTGGCTTATCAAGCCCTTCACTGTCTGGAGCTGCATGGCCATCTGACACTTAAACCCACATAACTTCCACCAACTTTGTTTTTTTCTGTTTTTCCTCCCACACCATGTGTGATGACTAACTTAAGTAATTCGAAACGAATATTCAGCGACAAAGAAATATAGCTTCAGGTCTCGAGCTTCACAAGTGCTTTTGTGTAATGTTTCGTTGTGTAGCGTGACCACGCACAGCTCAGCTGTTGTTGTGACCAACTGCTGTTGCATATCGACATCTGAGATTGGCTGAATAACATCACGTGATTTGTAGCGTTGCGTGCTATTGGTTTAACTAACATAGTAGTCTGCAGCGTTGCCTGCACATTTAATGACATTTACAACTTGATTTTGGGAAAATGTGCAATAATTAAGAGTGCCAACAAACAAAATCTGATTCAGAAAAAAATAAACTTCAAAACATAAACGATTCAGGTCTTCCCTCACCAGGAATCATTGATCTCAAAAACTAAAGCAGATACGTCGCTTCGGCCCACTGTCTATATATATGGGATTTTTAATAGGTTTTAGGTGAACTAATGAGTACACACTCACACGCACGCACACATGCACATACTCACCTAGATACAAAATAAATAAAAAAAAATTAAAAAAGAGAGCAATGATGATGACATGTCAAATCGGTAAAATTACCGAATGAACAATACTGAGCTCTCTCGAAAGAAGAAGAAAAAAAAATACAATAAAAAAGATGTCTCCAAAATATGTCTTAAGATATAACTTAAGATGTCTTGAGACACATTGATGGCTGAGTATGTTGTTCAGAATTGTGTGCTGTCGTACAACCAGTGTTGCCACAGTTACCTTGAAAAAGTAACTTCCCTCCGTTGGGTGAAGAAGCTGTCCCCACAACTTTTAGCCCTGCACAAAACACCATGACATCGTAGCAGCAGAGTGTTTTCAGCCGGCTGGCAGCCATCACAGCATTTTAGAATGTTTATATATTTAATAATTTTCATTTTCAAGGTCTAATAATGACACCAACCTATTTTGAAACCATGACACATTTTTTTTCCAAAGAGAAAATTTTAGCAATTTGACTTCACAACTATGCATATGTAATTGAAGAGAAGTTATGTTGTGTCAGTTAAATAAAAACAATCAATTATATTTTTCCTTTAGTGACCTGATGTGTTTTACCAATACCACCAATTTATTCTTGGATCTTTTCAATAATAATACAAGTTGTATACAAATAATGTCAGAGCAGTCAAAATGACTGCTATTGTCATTCTAGTAGTTGCCGAATGCCTGTAAACCGAGTGTTCATGTAATTTTCCCTGATGCACATAAAATTAACTAAATGTGGTAGAAGAGCTGTCAAAATTAATCGATTAATCAACAAGTAATCAATTATCAAATTAATCGACAACTATTTTAATAATCAGCAATTGCCTGGCAACCAGTTCAGGCTGTACCCCGCCTACTCCTAGGCTCCTTTTTGTGGATTCAAAATGTGATAAAATGAGTACAATTTCATTTCATGGTTATATTTGCCTACTGCTATTTTTCTTTAATTACAATAATACTACTGTTATTTTCTTTAATATGTTTTACATTACTTTTTAAGGTATATTTTGTGTAACACTGACAATGCTAAAATATGTACAAGTACACATGAACTCACAAGTTGTTGATTGTGCTCTCAAGTTTCATTGCATTCTCTTGAATTGATTTTATTTTTTTTGTTTTTGTTTACAGAAGTTATTTGTTGTATTTGTTGAATTTTTACAATTATTGCCTTTCAATTTAGGACAGGGCTGCCCAACTCAGGTCATCAGGATCTATTCTCCTTTACATAGTTCACTCTTCCAACACACCCACACCTGAGAGGGACGAGAGAACATACACTGGTCAAAATCATGCAGGAAAATTGATCACGAGGACCAGAGTTAGGCAGCTTGAGACTTACATTGTTTCAGTTTTCTGATGTCTGCTGTATTTGTATGTTTTACTACTAATAGTTATTACTTATTATATATATATTTAATATTTATTAATTTGTTTAGTATTATTGATTTTATTTACTTATCTATTAAACTGTTTTTATTTATTTATATTTGTTTTGCCCACCTTTATTACATGTCAGATTTTTTACTCCATGTACAGGACTTTGTATGCAGCAATGGTTGCTTTAAAGTGCTTTATAAATAAATTTAGTTTAGTTGAGTTGAGCCCTGACCTAGGGAATCCTTTGATTTCATTTCATCACTATGAAATAAGCCAAATTCCGTCTAAAACCACAAAATAGCCTGTATTTCAACAATGCACACAGAAAGAAACATGCCACATTTAAACGTGTTGGTTGTTTGGCTTTGGCTTGTATCCAATCACTCCATTGGATCAGCAAAGTTTGAGAACTGGCTGGGGGAGTGCATAGTGGGGGTCCGTATTCAGTTTTAAAAGTACCAAGTGTTAAAAATTATGTATGGAACGTGCCCACCACCAGAATGCACTATCATTCTTTTGGGATGCAAACAACTATCGTTATGGTGCTTTTCAGAGAGGCCTCTGCCGAAAAACCAGCCATTGTGTAGATAATCTTTCATACATATTCTAAACATAAGAGGGGTCTTACAACATCACCTGTCCACCACAGACAAGGTCGTCCTTTCAAACATTTCTAAAACAATGTCCTCATAACTCCACTATCTGTTTACAACTGAATGTAATATATATATGAGACATTTTTTTTTCTTTTTACCGGCAGAGGTCTCTCTGCAAGGCATACATAACGATGTTTGTCTCAGGGTTACATTTAAATCATTCTCAAATGATGCAACTCCGTGAGACAGGAATCAAGGACCACACCCAAGTTTGTCTTTCTGCAGAAAGGAGGAAGTGGATGCCCTCAGCACTAAAAGACTTCCTGCCTCCACCTCCCTGCTCTGCACATTTATTCAAGTTTAGAAGGTGGAACAAAAGGCGTTACTAAACTCGCAATGATAAAAAAAAAAAAAAAACATCTGGTGTGTGTGTGTGGGTGTAGCATTTTAATTGCAGCAAATAGTAAAGTGCTTATTCATGTGATAACTTATAACATTTTTCCAACGTTCCCCCCTAGTTATCAAATTAATAGCACATTTAAACATCATATTGTCAAACTTCAAAATAATTTTTTGATAAAAATCATGAAGTGTACTCATTTAGTTCCTTTTTCCCTTAAAACATTGGTGTCATCCAAATCCTCATCATATTGTTCTGTCAATTCGTAATAATTTTCATCATTTTGTTTTAAATATACATATGTCCAGCTATCAGACCCGTGTTGTCAATTATTATTATTGCTAATGAAAACATTATACAACATCCTTGAATTCTGAGTATCACCTCCACAATTATTTAAAACATACCAATACCATGTATTTGTTAAATAGACAAATAAAATATTCCTATATATGTATATATATATATATATATATATATATATATATATATATATATATATATATATATATATATATATATATATATATATATAAACACAAATAATAGTCTTCTGTCAACAATATCAATACCACATAACATTCTCTATTAATCAAAAACCATATTAACGGAATAATCATCAATGCAACAATATAATCCAAAGTGTTACCCATAAAATGCAATCACACGTTCCTTTCAAGTCCCAATGTCCTCGTTAAGTTGCAGGTAGAAATCATCTGATTTTTATTTTTTCTTGTCTTTTTGATGAGGGAGAGGTTACCAGCACATCACACCTCTATATTTGTCAATCAGCAACATGTGTTCTTTTCCTGTACTGTACTTGACCCATCGAGTGTAATATCCAGTGTTAGTGCTCCAGTAAGCATTATCCAGCATTTTTGCTCTAATGTGTGTGTATTGTCCAATGTTTGTAATCCAGTGTGTGCAACGTCCATTGTTTCTGTACATGTTGTTCAGTGTTAGTAATTCAGCCAGCTGTCTCTCTTCCCCCTCAAGATGGCCCCAAAAACAAAAAATATAAATCAAAAGACAGCCCTGAATGAGTCTGATCTTACCCTCCCGTTCGATTCAGCAGAGGGAATCGTTGTCTCCTCAATTAACAGGCCCTGGACTTCACAGCGGTTTGGCAAATTTGTGGGGAGCTGCTTGTTTTCCCCTTCTCTGACCTTGATTCGGTCAGGCTTTGCTACGCAACCGGACAAGCTGTTAGTCAATGGAACCTGTTTTGTGCCGTGACAGGTGAATCCAGGAGGGTCGTTCAGCGATCTTCACAGCCTTCGGAGTCGTCAACAACACTTACAAGGACCTTCCCACCTTGGGATGGACCTTTGATCAAAACCAAGTCACTACTGTTGGTGGGAGGTTGTCTGGCATTTATTTGATTAAACATTTTCACTTCCTTGTCAATTCAATTACATAAGTGGCATTGTTATCTTAGCATAATTAGCGCCCCAACTCATACAATAATTGCACAGCCCCAAAATCATCCCGTGGGTGTTATTTTATTTTAAAACATCAAAAAGCTGACAACCGGTCACAATACCACCCATGGGTTTAAGATATAATTTAGTGTTTTTGTTTCAAATCTTAGGGCCAACAAGATTGCGACTTGTCACCAAGGACTTTTGCAGGGCCTCCAATTTTAATATTGTGACATCTATATTGAAGATAAAAAATACCACAAAAATCTTCCAATACATTATATTCTGTTTTACAACTTTTAAATGTTTGAACATGTGCAAAAGGCTCACTATAGCATCAAAAAACAATTAAGTAATTTGCCATAGATTTGAATCCCACTAACTGCACTTCATAACAAAATGAATTTGTAGCTATAATCACTCATTGAGAAGAAGCTCATCTGCGCGTCGCGCTCAGCGAAGTCATTTACGACGCTCCTATACTGTAGGTCTAAAGTAGCATTTGTCAGAAAAACATGTTTCCTTGTATCTGGAGAAAGGTCCAGAGTGCCTGAGCCAAATGCGATGTTAGCTTTTTGCATTTGGCGTCAAATTCATCCGCTGAGGCTGCCTAGGCAGCGGGGACACGGGGAAGCCACCTTTTGACCGCCGGGAGAAGCGAGATGCGGCTGAAGGGTCACTTCTGCGATGGAGCTAGCTGCAGACAAGCTACAGCTCGACTCTGGTGGGAGCGGACACTAGATTTCGCTAATGGCCTGGACTCAAACCACGTCAATCACATCTCTTCCAATAGCTTTAACGTCATGTTTTTTTTTTGTCTTTTCTTTTTTTGCTTTTTTTGTTTTTTTTTGTTTGCAAAGCATGACGGCGATTGTGGCACGCACACTTGCTACCACTTTTTTTTCAACTCGCATCACGTCAAGACTCATCGTGACTGACAGATGCCGAAGTCAGGAAATGATAATTTCCGACATCGTATTTACAAAATAACTCTGGCCATTTATTTCCCCGTTTATTTCCTCATTTTTGTTCTCTCTCTCTCTCTCTCTCTCTCTCTCTCTCCTTTTTTCCCTCTTCTGTCATGGGCCCCTGCGCTGTCTCTGGGCCCCGGTGCTACGCACTGGCTGCACCGTTGATATTTACGCCACTGCTTTTTCGCTTTCTCTCTCTCTCTCTCTCTCTCTCCCCCCCCCCCCCCCCCCACACACACACTCTGTCATAAGCCCCTGCGCTGTCTCTGGGCCCCGGTGCGACGCACTGGCTGCACCGTCGATATTTACGCCACTGCTTCCAGGGTAAATTTAAACCAGAATATACAATTTGGGTATACAGTACTGTAGTAGTATTGTTAATCATTACTTAAATTTCCAAATTTCTTGTTTCAGAATCCAAATTATTTAATATTGTATGTCTAGTTAGTACATTTAGTACTTTCAATCAGCACTTATTTACATGCTGTCATTAAACCAACATCAGAATTACTTAATATTCAAAATTCATAAGAAAGCAGGTTAAACAGCTCTTCCTGTTCAGTTTTAAACAAAAACAAAAGTACTGTCAACTCTATCCCTTATCTCCTCTAACGCTGACTCTTCCCATCTTAGTAACTACTGTTTCCTTCTGCCATAACTGTTAGTCGTTACAACTTATAATATATGCTTACGTCTTAAACCTTTTAATAATCTTTTTCTCTTCAATGCCAGTACTTATCAGGTACTGCTGGGGAGGATCCGTTCACTCATCAACAGCAGGAGCTTAAACAGAATTCTCTTAGGAAAACATTTGTCAATGTAACCAATCTTTTATAAAAATCCTAGGGCTACATTCAATACAACATTGTTAAGGCTCTTCCTTGCAATTTTTGTGTTGTTCCAATTAGGATCTACATGAGTCACTGTCAAGTTTGCTAGTACATGCAAACACCACAATAATACCTAGTAGGTATTTTAAAATTTAGTCAATAAGGGTTTAAAATCACTACCTGTCAAAGTAATAGTAAAGAGTCTATAGTATTTTCGAGTACGTAATCGTCTTATTCTATTAGAAAGTCATGAAACCAATGCAATTCCATATCGAAAGTTCTATCATTCAAGTGATATTTTTCATTTCCACATTGCCTTCAGTTAATTTTGCAATTTGGGAGTGTAGTCAAAAAGAAAGTGTAGGCTAGCTGAATTATTGCTCACAGAAAGGGAAGGAGTAAAGTCACTCACTCAGGGTTACACTGATAAGGGAGAAACAGAGACCTCTCATATTACACTTCCTATCTGTTTATCATCAACACCCCACCAGTGTTCTAAACACTTTATCGAATCACACTGAATTCATCCACTAATTCTGCACTTTTCTTTTACATAACTCTAATATCATTCAAATTACAATATACTGTTTCTTCTTATTTATTTATCTCTTTGACTGCCAGACGTTTTCAGAAAAGGGATGCCATGGGTGCCAGCCGAGTTAAGCATTTTGACTGATCTTTCAAGGTCCACAGAAAATTATGTGTTTGGACTATGGAAACACACATACTACCAAATGAAAGATTGGACTCTCATCTTTCATCAGAAAAAAAGTTTGTTTCTACCTTATTCCGATTTTCAGTAATCAACAATAGGAAATGGTTAGTTTCACCTCTGTTTTGAAACAAACGTCTTTTAACGTCTTTGGCACTCCTCCATAGAATTTTACTAAACGTTATTTAACGTTTTTGGCAGTCAAAGAGTTATTTTATCAGTCTCATTTCACCTCGTACCCCCCTGGGAGAGGGACTATTAACTTAAGTATTTATGGCACCTTGCACACACGCACACACACATTCTGCTGACCTTTCTTCTTCTTCATCTTCAACTTATCTGCCTATCTATCCCTTTTTAACATTCTCATTAATGACTGATTCACATTCAAACATACAACCAACTACTGGTGCTCCCACGTCTACCTAATGTAGTGAAGTAGCATAATATTACGCATGGAAATGTCCTTATTGCTTAATGTTAAATCACTCCTTTACAGCGTTTCAAATATCACTCATCACTGATTACCACTCAGACCCAGCAGTACATGTTTTATACCACTTGGAGTTATTAACACAATCATAATCAAAACATTCTTCTCAAATGCCATTCCTCAGTCTAACACCTAATGCCATCAATATATCAAAAGTTAGAAGTACATTTTCATAACTTTAAGTTGTTGAACTACCTCCTTATTGAATGAAATTAATACTATGTGACTTATTAATCCAAAAACTACAACAATGGATAAATCTGTGTTCTTACAAAGATCCCTTATAGCCCTTAAGAACTACATTCAATTATTAAATTCAATGTTATATCACCTTCTTTCTGAAGTTATTTAAAAATAATAATAATAATTAACTCACCTAACAATCATTAGAACTCCACACATTTGTCTGCCACTTAATCACATTTTTTACTGCCAATCCAACCTCGAATAGAAATTGTGTAATTGTGTAATAAATAATTTACATCGATCACCAATCATTTTCCTACTATCTGTACTCTTGTCATATTAAATTAAAAAGAAAAATGTCAATTTAAGGAACAAAAGCACACAGAAATTTTGAATATTTCTTCATCAAAATCTTCTCTTTCATCTATGGCCCTTTGTTAATTACTAATTATTAACTTTTTTTTATCCCTTCCTTCCTTTCTTCTTATTTAACCATTGTCTTTCTTTTTAAACACACCTAAACATGTATAATAGTTCTCTTCCTACATGCCTCCAGGACACATTTACAATCACTAATTCCTCTCAACAATGCAACCCAACCGGGGTCTGTGCAATTCTCACCTCCCCCGTCTCTATAGGGGCAGATGACCAACATTCAGCAGGCATCGATCAACTCCACTACAAGAATGGCCAATCGGATTGCTCCACACAAGCGTGGCACAAGAACAAGCACGGACCGACCACCGATTGGTCGCCACTTACAAGATGGGCGTAATCATAAAACACACTCACCCCCTTAGTACATATATTCATCATTCACAGCAATGCAAATTTTTTACTTACTTTTAATTAGTACTATCTCAGATAAACTCCCTTGAGTACCAATTTATCCAATTAAGCCCATTAGATATTCAATTAACCCCACAATGTTTTTATTTTATTTATTATTATTATTTCTCACAAATTTCCCCTGAGGACCGGGTATTAACCCCTGACAGGACCACTTTCGGCCCACGCACCTCAGGTTTGACATCCCCAAATTTCTCATTTCCAAATTATAATTGTACAGACTTAATAGGCCCTGCCTAACAATCCCTTTTACCCAATTTAAATACTTTTAGACTTCTTTTACAGACAATAACACACAGACAGACAAACGCACACACGCACGGGCCCACAAGACAGACACAGACTGAGTGAGGGGGACAATTTACAAACAACATTTACACAAACGTTCCGACGCCGCAATCTAATTTCCAACTCGTATCTCTCACATTATAAAAGTATTACTCATTCAGACAATATGACATACAGACACACACAAGAGCTCACAGAGACAAAACACAGACACAATATTTCACGGAATTTAAGTGTACACAGAACTCTGCCGTCCTTTCTCTACGTAATTTATCGGACTTATCCGGAATTTATCCGCCGTCCCTCATTTACATGCTATTGACTAGTATTCAAAAGGTTTTTATTTCTTAACGCGCAATGACCTCCAGTCATCATTCCCTATTTTAGATATGAAATACTCAAATTAGACTTTTATTTTACATATATATATATATACATACAGCATAGTTAGTCTTGCTATTAGCATAATAATGCTCTTATTGTCAATAGGGGGCATAAAAAAAATATATATATACTGTATATGTATAGATACGTCTGATGCTACTGAACATTTTGAGCAGTTAAAGTGAAAAAAAAAATATTCATAAATGACTAAGTTATCACACTTCAAAGGAAAAGTCAGATTTGGGCAAAATTCAGCATCAGCCTGGCCAACGGCACGTCACGTTGGTCGCATATAACCTGCAACAAACGGGCACCAACTCTAATTATTAAGTACTTTCTGCACATGTGTGAGAACTAATTCCCCTCCATACCATCAGCGGCAGTAGTCACTATTTTCCTCGTTGTTAGAAAAAGGTAACCGGAAAGCTCTTCAGGGGGCGGGATATAAAACGTAAACAAAGATTCTTCACGATGTATTCCCATGCAAAGCACCCCCCCCCCAGGCTCTTTACAGCGCAGTCCTTTATCCAATTGATGATATATCATTTAGTGCTGAATTCATTTTCTCTTCTTTATGTCCAAATACAAAGTGTGATAATGTGCAAAACGAGCGATATAGTAATACTGACTTGCATATGAAAGGCCGTGTATTGGAAAGATTTACACTGATTATCTTTATTCGTCACATCACCATGCGCTGATTTGCTAGCTAACAGCCAAGCAGCGTGATCAAATGTCAGTCCTTGTGGATTATTTTTTGTTTTTCCACCTGTGGAAGCAGACATTCCGTCCCATTCTCTCTCTCTCCTGTGCGCCTGATCCAACTTCAAAATCGTAAGTCGCACCTTTATTGCAAATTTGGCCACATAATGCTGGCGCAACTATTTTTTTCAATCTATTTAAAGACCTTGAATCTTGATTCCCTTTTTGTTTCCCCACTTACATTCTAATTTACCTCTTTGTTTCATAGGTTGCATGTTTCCTTTTCATTTCATTAGCTTAATTTTATTCCCTTTTTATTTCTTGATAGGATAGTCAGGTTAGGCAGTGCATTTGACTCTCTATGTGGTGAAGGTAGTGAATACAATTTTGTTCTATTAATTCAATTCCGTCTGAATCGTCTGTGTGTTTGAGTGGATTATTAATTCCTTTACTAATTCAAAGAACCACTGTATTTGAGGATTTTATTCGTTTGTTTTCTCCCCAAATTAAGTAAAATCTGATGTGGTGCCCCTTAACGCTGACTGCAGGAAGTAAACCTTCCCTCAGTGTCCGTATAATTTATTAGTTCGTCATAACAACAATCAATTATCGCTACACTGTCTTGTGGATAATAAAAGCTCCGTCCGTCCGTCCGTCTTCTTCCGCTTATCCGGGGTCGGGTCACGGGGGCAGCAGCTTTAGCATGGAAGCCCAGACTTCCCTCTCCCCAGCCACTTCAGCCAGCTCATCCGACGGGACCCCAAGGCGTTCCCAGGACAGCCGAGAGACATAGTCTCTCCAGCGTGTCCTGGGTCGTCCCCGGGGCCTCCTGCCGGTAGGACATGCCCGGAACACCTCCCCAGGGAGGCGTCCAGGAGGCATCCGAACCAGATGCCCGAGCCACCTCAACTGGTTCCTCTCAACGTGGAGGAGCAGCGACTCGACGCTGAGTCCCTCTCGGATGACCGAGATTCTCACCCTATCTCTAAGGGAGAGCCCGGTTACCCTGCGGAGGAAACTCATTTCAATGATGACATCGAATCGGTAAGATTAGGTGAATTAGGTGATTAGGTGAACTAATGAATACACACTCACACGCGCGCACACACACGCAACTGTTGCGTGACGCAATGCGTGCAGTATTTGTCCATTAGTTGTCATTAATATGATTTATTGCATGAGACTTTTTCAAGATAGGTGATCAATGAGAGAAGATAAGTTAATTCGTGTGCTTTCTACTCCGCGGTGTACTTGTGTCATCGGAGCAAGTCTGGAGCAAAACAAACATTAATGTGACCCAACATCCAGCATACATGGCGTTTGAGGAATCGAAATGCACCACAAAACTGTTTGTGTCACTGTTTTCCCATGTCTCTAGAATGTGCGGATTGCGTACGGTAGGTCCAGACTTGACGTGGCGGCGCGTAAAGTTTCACGTTCAGTTTGTTTTCTATAAATACCAACTTTGGCGCAGAAATGTTCGTACGCAAAGTGTTGGTCTCATTTTGATCATACGCAAGCTTTATAAATATGGCCCCAGGAGGACTTAGAGGTTGTCGTAAGCAGCAAGGAAGGCTGCAAGGAGAATACTTCGATATCACCTGTCCGCAGTGGCTCGGCTTATAAGGCCATCTAATTAGGGCTGGGTATCGATTCAGATTTCCAAAATCAATTGGATTCAGAAGGGCCCGATTTGATTCGATTCACATTGATTTGGAATTAAGGATACCATGCAGTACCAATTGTACTTTTATTTATTTTTTTGTACTTTTATGCAGTACCAATTGTACTTTTATTTATTTTTTTGTACTTTTATTTGGAAGACATTCTCAGAAGTACCAATGTTGCAAATAGTAGAACTTCTTTCGCTTACTTGGAGCATTATTGAAAATATGAATATTTACATTTATAATTGAATCCAATGCAGTTACATTAATCATGGATATTTTATTGAACATGACCTGATCAAAACAATATATAATATTTTAAATAAAACTACAGCACTATGTAGATAAAGTGGGGAAAAACTCTGGCAAATCATAACGTTCACATTCCTGTGGCGGTTTTTATGTTAAGGTTCCAGTGGTTAATAAATAAATAAAAACAAATTGACATAAGAGACACAGTCATAGTGCATAATTATGCATCCACATTTTGTGTTTTTATGTCCAATTTCTTACCTTACTTCTTTTGGGGGGTATTTGTGTTCAGTCTTTCACTTTTTCTTTAATTTAATGTACAGTTTAATTGCTGCCACATGTATGCACTCCGTTTAATAATGTGGCAGTAATGCACCAAAAGCACCTGACAACCGCGATACGAAAGAAAAAGTCATGCATATATACATATATATATATATATATATAAATATATACTAAAGAAGGGGGGCGCTAATGAACCAAAAGTAGAAGAAGAAGTAGTAGTAGAAGAAGTAGTCCGTAGTCTTGTGTAAGGTATAGTGTAGTATGACTTATTTACTATTTAGAGCAGCAAGATGCGCAGTAAACGATCAGGATTCTACTTTTGGCTCCAATGTGACACAGAATTTTAGTTAAGGTAAGCCATTTAAAACTACTGCATAAAGAAAAGCTTTTCCATAGTGCATCTGTCTAAACAGTGTGTGTTTGCATATGTGTATTTTTCAAGAGGGAGACGTGCGATGCGATCCGCTTGCATTAAAACGCAGCCCATTTTTAAAGTTATATAGCAATCAGCAGCTTGGAGCAGCTCATGCTTGAGCTGTTTCCTTTCTTTGTAAGCACCGGGCTCCTTTTGGGGTACTCTGAATAACAATAGGGCACATTTGAACAACGCTCACACAAGGTTTTGAACAAGTACGTGCTCGCCTCGGGCACATTATTTACCAAAAAAAGTATCGATACATAGTTATATGAACTGATATTGGGCTATGAAAAGCAAAATCGATATCTCGATATTTTAAACCCAGCCCTACAACTAATCATAACACTCCTATCGACTGCGTTCAGGATGACCATCTTCCCTTGGGATGGCGGGAGGCTGGTTACAAAGTCCAAAGCCACGTGGGACCAAGGGCGCGAGGGTATGGGCAGTGGTTGGAGCAGGCCCACTGGAGGTAGGTGGGACGGCTTACAGCGGGCACACACTGTACATGCCGCGACGAAATTGCGTACGTCCTTTCGGCGTTCCGGCCACCAAAATCTTCGTGCGATGAGACTGTGCGTACAACTGCCTCCTGACCCCATTGTAGAACCTCTGAGTGGAGTGGGGTTGGAACAAATAGTTTCCCGGTTGGGCAACCTTCAGGAACGTGCACCACCTTCTGCTTGACCTCCCATTGCAGGGCACCGACCACCCGGTCGGCTTCAACGATAGGTTTAGGCATCAGGTTGTCCTCCGGGGGCCCAAACATTCGGGACAATGCGTCCGGTTTGGCATTGCGGGACCCAGGGCGGTCGAATCGGGTTAGTAAAATCGCCCACCCGGTTTGACGAGGATTCAATCTTTGGGCGGAACCTGATGTACTCCAGGTTTTTATGGTCGGTGTATATTTGAAATGGCTTAGTGGCGCCCTCAAACCAGTGTCTCCATTCTTCTAGTGCTTGGACGATGGCCAATAGCTCCTGATTTCCCACGTCATAATTGCTCTCCACTGGGCTGAGGCGACGAGAGAAGGAGGCACAGGGGTGCAGGTGCTGGTCGACTGAGGATCGCTGGGACAGCACCGCCCCCACTCCTGTATTCGACGCGTCGACTTCTACAACAACCTGTAGACCAAACTGTAGTTCTGGATGAATCGCCGGGAGAAAGTGGCGTACCCCAGAAACCTCTGCAGGCTTCTTTGCTGTTGGAGAGGGCCAATCGACCACCGCCCGGACTTTGGTGAGATCGGGGCGAAGTTGGCCCTTCTCAACTATGTAGCGATTATTTGGGTTGCCGTAATGGCTTATGAGAAATTTAGATGGTACTGAGGGGAGTTGTAATTTCCTCAGCAACCTGTGGGGCACCACGTTGACTTTTCTTGTTTGTAGGAGCAAAATAAACAATAAAAATCCTATTATCAAGTATTCATAATCTAAAGTTGCTACTTTAGTTAATCATGGAGTTATTTGCTTTAATAAGATAATTACTAATCCACTCAGTAAACACAAATGATTCGGCAGAAATTGCATTTTTAGATGACAAATGTATTTAGTAAACACACACATATATCAGTCACAGCCTAACCTATTAATGGAACGGAATGAAAAAAAGATATGATTCAAAGATATAAAAGAAAATTTGCAACCTAACGAACTATAAATTTTAAAAAAATAAAATAAAAAGGGAATGAAAAAGGTAGAAGGGGAGTAGGGATGGAAGCATTTTGACCTATCAATCCTTTTATGTTTGAATAAAATTGTTGCACCAGTAGTATATGGTCAGATTGCAATGAAGGTGAATTTACGGACTGGTTCCAGTGCACGAGAGAGAGAGGGACTCGGCGAGCCTCGATCCTCAGTTGAAGAAAACTCAGTTGGATGTGATCTGGGCGGTCGGCGCACGCGTAGCTGGAATGCTGCACTGGAGTCTCTGGCTGATGGTAATGGGCGCACAACTGAGGGGCCGCTGCAGGTAACCGGTTGGAGGCGAGGTGCTCGCACGGCGTGGAGGCCGCGTGCTTCAGCACCCCCAAAAATGGCCTACATACGCATCTGGCATCTATTATGAGCCTCTTGAAGCACCCCCAAAAACAGCACCCCCAAATTTTTAGTATATAGTATATAGATATATAGTATATAGATATATTTTTACTGTGTATTCTTTTTAACAACCTAGAAACAGTTAGATAGATAAAAGCACAGAGTTTAAAAGTAATATTTAAACAACAAAAATACAGTACACCCCCCCCCCCCCATTAGATTGAAAATGGTTTGATCCACCTCGACCCCTCCCCTGCTTACAAGCAGACAAGCGGAGGCGTAGTCCTCCTCAGTCCAGTCACAGGGTATGTCTCTCTACGTAGTTGAGTGAATATGGATATGTGAAAAGTTTCTTACCTTCTGACACCAACATATTATTTTCATTACTAGTCTGCTTTTTTTTGCTCCTGTTGACATTTAACTTTTTCAATTTATATTTTTACTGTTTTTGAATTTAGTTATAGGTATATAGATGTGATATAACCATGTGTAGTTAAATGAATAACAATGTGATAATGATTTTGTGAACTTCATTTGAACCTCTTACTCCTCACCATCTCTTGAGATAAGAATGTTTGTGTTTTAAAAGTTGTCAGAGTCTCTTGTCATTAGTCATTTGGTCGTAAAAACTGAAGGTCCAAGGTCAAAGCCTGTCCACATCATTTCTCCGAAGCTGGTGGGGAGCTGAGATGACCATGTCAGTATCTTGTGCCTGCTTATTTTCAACACTATCTCTCTGTCAAATGTAAGAGGCGGAGATAACTTTTTCTACTAGTATAAAGACACCTGGGGGTTTCCATATTTTCTACACACTGGGAGCTTATCATCACTTTTCGAATGTAAGCTTTTTTTCCTGTGTCTTAAGAGCTCTTAATAAATCCTTGCAAGGAAAACTTCTTCATGAGATCTCAATTCTGATTTATTTGAACACGCAAAAGATTACACTTAATAAAGTAATTAAATAAAGCCTTCACTCCTCAATTATGTTGCTACGTGCTAATGAGGGAAACAAGTGTTACTATTAATGTCTCTACTGTGCTGCTATTGGCTAGCTTATGAAGAGAACAAAATTTATTTCACTCTTAATTGCTCTATTTCCTGTCACTTGATGCTTATTGGATTCAGTCTAATACATTTTTACCCACTTCCGTTTTGGAACACCAGCTTCTGGATAGGCACCATGGAAGTGAAACAACCGACAGCAATTTTTGTTGGTTACCTTCTTGATTTCTTTCCCACATCGCTGTGGTCCATGGAGCCCACTGATGTTGGTCTCTGTAACGTCTCACCTGTTGTGTTTCAGATGAAACCAATACTTTGTGAAAGAGGCTGGGATGATTGGCATTTCGGAAACAATTGACGGTTTGCTCAAAGCAGGAGTGTTGTGTGAAATTTCCGGCTCTGATTATAACACGCCTATTTTACCCGTTGAGAAGAAAGATACTGGAAAGTTTCGCATGGTCTATGACCTGCGAGCGATTAATGCGGCCGTCTTAACGCCTACTTTTTCTGTCCCAAGTCCTCACTTGGCATTGTCTCAAATTGCATCAACCCACACTCATTTCACTTGCATTGACCTGGCTAATGCTTTATTTTGCATTCCACTCCACCCTTCAATGAAGCAATTTTTTGCTTTCACTTGGAATGGTGTTTGCTACTCCTACAATCGCCTGCCTCAAGGCTTTGTCCTTTCACCTGGACTCTTCAACGACTGTCTTCGCCAGTTGCTGTCTCCACTTGAACTGCCCCCTGGTGTTCTCCTGGTGCAGTATGTGGATGACCTCTTGCTGGCAGCTCCATCTGAAACTTCTTGTCTTGAAGCCACCAAGTCTTTGCTCTTCATCTCCTTGAAACAGCATCTTTCCACTGCTGCAGCTTTTGTGATTCATGATTACAGTCGCATGTTCTATCTTGACGTGTCTGAAAAGGTCAGCAGTGTTTCTAAAAAATACTAAACGGGTAACAATGCGAAGCGAGTATACTTTGCAAAACCAGGACTTAGAAGTCGTCGTAAGCAGCAAGCAAGGTAGCAAGGAGAATACTTTGACGTCACCTGTCTGCAGCGGCTTGGCTTATAAGGCCAACTAATCATAACACACCGCAGGTGCGCCGGCTCTGCTCACCACCGTCTTCAAGGCAACTGGGGAAAGCAAATTAAAAAAAAGTCAAGCGGGTGGCGGTGACACATACTCACAACAAACAAAGAGGATTCTTCATGTTATTTAGTTAATCCAACTAAAGTATTTTAAGTTAGGATAACCAAATATAATGTGTTTGCCTTGGCCTTAATATATGGCATTACTTGAAGGTAAAACTTTCAGGTTACACCAATTGAATATTTTTAAACTGATCGTAACCTAAGTACAGAATTGACTGTGGTTGATTACCTCAATATTTTTAAATTCATTTGGTGTTTTCTTTTTTTCAGTGAAAGGTATGGTATATTCAATAGACTGATGACTGTTTTGTCATATTTATTATTTATCAGCTAATGCATGTATTGCAGTAAGTACAACAGCGCGATTGGCCACAAGAGCGTGTTGTTCATCTTCTTTTTCTTCTTCCACAACAGCTTGCCAGAGGTAATTTTGGAGTGACAGCAGTGGATTAAAGCACAGGACAGCCAATGAGCCATGCAAAGCTCCTCTGAGGACTTCAGGCAGAATAATATAGTACAGCCATCATACCATGTCAAACCAGCAAGGTCACCCAATGTCCACCATTTCTCGACAGGGGTTATTAACCTGCACGTCAAGCATCCTCACACGCCAACTTGAGGACCTTTTTGTTCATCCTGCTTGATTTAATTGAAAAACAACTACATGGAGAAAACAGCTAAGATATAGCTTGTCAAATTTTCCAAGAATAGCCCTCGTCATATTATGAAGTGTAGTTGGATATGGCGTCTTGCTTGGAAAGGGAAAAATAAACAATTACAAGGGAATTATTTATCGGAAAGAGAAAAATAAGCAATTACAAGGGAATTATTTATCAAGAATAAGATGGATGTGAGTAAGTGTGTTATTAGCCCTTACCTTGGGGATGGCTTACTCTATTATAATCAAGTGACAACACAAAATAATGATGCTGCTTTGAAGTATTTTTTTTTTACCCGGGCTGCCATTGTGCTGCCATTATTTGGACTTTGGAGGCAATTATTATACAGTACTGGTTTACATTTGCATATCATTTTGTGTAAGGACACATCAGAATGAGATTTACAGAGTCTACATGAGAATATATTTTTAAATGACACATCAAAATAAGACCAATAAAGGATTTAAGTTAGCACTATTTGTGAATGTGTGAATGAGGCGCCTCTTTGTTACATAATGTTGCTCCTACAGAGAGGAACCTTGGAAGTTTCATTACGTGACAAGCCGCTTGAAAGCTGTGCCTCATTCCTTTCCTATCCGCTCCCCCTGGTAACTATGGAAACTGTGTTTTAATCTAGAACATGATTTTTGATTGCTGACACACAGCAGGGCGCTTTGAGTTTTCACACAGCCAAAGGAGGAGATGGGCAAAAGAAATAAGGTGTTTACTGCCGCGGCAAAGGTCATGTTTATGTTCTCCGCAAAGTTTAAAGGAAAAACACGTACTGTATTTGTTTATAAATACACCCACGAGTGTCTAATTACAAATGGGCTGTTTGATGACGACACGGAGTAAGCTCTTAGAGGCTAGTTAGTCTGTGATCTCAGATAGTCAATACATCTAAAGCTTCCTCTTTATTTAGACACATAGACGAAAACCCATCACCATGACGACACAATATAAAAACAGAGGCGAAGGAAGGCGGGCTGGTGAGCATCTGTGGAAGCTGAAAGGGCACAGCATGTCACCATACATTTTGCTGATAGCATCTCTCCCTGCTAGCTATTAATATATTTTGCTCACCCTGCTTGCTATTAATATCTTCTGCTAATTTAACGCTCGTCCTGACTCATGATTGGCTCCTCTGGAAGTAAATTGGATGGATTGTACGTGTGCTGTTGAAGAGCTGAGGAAAAATTATCCGCACACAATTTGTTATAGAAGAATGACAACATCGCCGTCATCACTTGCTATCAGCAGACCATCCACTGACGTAAGGGTCTCCCCACCACCATCTGTTGCTATGTGCCAAGTGTTTACCATGCCAGCCATGTTTTGCCACAAAACGTAATTTACACTAACATAAACCCAATGGAGGCTGCATTAAGGGGAAATTTGTTTCTTCACAATTCAGGAAACTGATAGTGGAGAAGCGGGATACTTCTGGGACGACAGATATAAAGACAAAAGATTTGATGCAATGTGTGGCATAGAGTCTGAGCACAGACAGTCTGACCCCTTCCCAGCCGACCTCAAACCATTTCTTTTTGAGAACTTGATGCCAGTTCAATCTGAAGGAATTTGGCACTAGCTGAAAGTTTTCCTGGTTTTGGAGGCCACAAGTGCAGCAAAGTAGGGAGGTAATACTTTAAAAAGTAACTCAGATGATCTGTTAGCATCACTTTGTTTAATGAAAGATAAAAACGTAATTAATTATTGTAAGTTGTTAACTTTATTTTATCAGTTGAGATCAAATAATACATCAACTTAATTTAGCATTGTCATATACACTCAGATTTTACTGTTGGTAGGCATGAAACAAAGTTCAAGTTGGAATACCTTACTTGCAGCGTCCATTCATCCATGTTAGGTTTGTTTGTTTCCCCCTGGCGTCAGCGTTTCCTGAATTCGTCACAGCTTCATGTGAAGATTCATGTCCCGCCCTAGACAACGCCTGATTGGTCCGACCTAAAAAACGTCGGTTGCGAACGAATCTGCTGAAGCAGTACAAAATGGATTGTCATAGTGTTTGTGGACAAATACCGCAAGAATTCAGCTTGCTGGCAAGGTTACTGAAGTAACACTTTGTCGAACACCCTTTTGCTGCAATTACAGCTTCAAGTCCTTTGGGTTACGTTTATCAGTTTTGCACATCAGGAAGCTGAAATGTTTGCTAATTCCTCCTTGTGAAACAGTTCTTGTTCAGCGAGGTTAGATGGAGAGTGTTTGTGAACCACAATCTTCATCTTTAGTCAGCATTATGAAGACTAAAGAACACACCAGGCTGGTTTTGGACAAAGTTGGAGACATATGTTCAGCGGCTGATTAATAAAAGGCATGCAAATCCACTATGTATTTTTCTGTACCTGTACGAGCAGCACAAACACTATAACAAGGTTAACAACAACGCTTTAATATGGTGAGGTCCCTATGGTAATGCTTATGAATGATACGAGCAATATTTTCCATAGCAGTATTTTGTAGATATAACAATAAATGTGAAGCCATATTTTTATGTAACTGTATCTTCGGGAAGAGTAGACAAGAGCGTATGTGGATCACTCCAAACAAAGGTTGTGGGAAAAAGAAACAGCATTCGGAGAGGGAACTCCAGCACAACTTTATTTCCTTGTCTCGTTCTCCAGTCAACACAACAACCGCCCAAACGCTTCCCCCCCATTTATCAATGTATCCTTCTGCCACTCGCGCTTATTTACAATAATGTAGTTCCGTCTCCCCAAATCAAAAACAAAATAGATCCACCACAAATATGTAGCGATTATTTGGGTTGCCGTAATGGCTTATGAGAAATTTAGACAGTACTGAGGGGAGTTCTAATTTCCTCAGCAACCTCTGGGGCACCATGTTGACTTTGCTTGTTTGTAGGAGCAAAATAAACGATAAAAATCCTATTATAAAGTATTCATAATCTGAAGTTGCTACTTTAGTTATGGGACTGCTTTGCGAAGCAAGCAGGCACATATTGTTATTCTACCTAGGACAGTGGTTTATTTTTCTTGTTATGGGACTGCTTTGCGAAGCAAGCAGGCACATATTGTTATTCTACCTAGGACAGTGGTTTATTTTTGTTGTTATTATTATATATTATTCCACGATTTTTCCGCTAAAATGCGGCCCGTACCGTACATCGCACCGGCACAAATGAGGTATCAAACGATGCGGCTCGATCTGACTCGCTGCGCTATTATTTTTCTAAGAATTCCCAGTTACCTTGGCGACGCTATTCCCCAAAAACTCCCAAATTAACTCCCCATTGGGAATGAATGGGAAAAAAATCACACTTCAAGCACCTTTTTCCAAGACACGCTGCGCGCGCATACGTTATCCGACCGATACGAATTTTAGCTCATTTTGTAGGAATTTGTCCCATCTTTAGCTCAGTGTCGAAATCTTTTTTAAGGAATGAAAGCCCCCCCCCCCTGTTCGGGTTCAAAGACAGTAGCTGAATTAGCTTTCTCACACACTCTGTTGGCTAATTAGCCATCCAGTGCCGGGAACCAAATAATGTATTAGAAAAAATTTCACTTCAACTCGTCACCACTGCCACAATCTTTTGTCACTAGACGTCAAATTCTCACATTTTGTAGTCACGAGTGTCTTCTTTCAGACAAACTAACTTTTATTTGGTTAAGGTGTCATTTAGTACCTTTATTTTCCCTTTAAGCGAGTAGAAGTTGGACTCTCTCGCCTATCTCTCCCATGTTAATTTGGGCGACTTCTTCCTCTTCATTTCGAATAAATCATAAGTTTTCAACCTGCTCTCACTTGGTCATTTTTCATCCGATTAAAAAAATGAGAACATGCTCGTGTTCCCCAAACCCTTGCCGTTCTAACGAGCCCTTTCTTGAATCTGTATCTTCAACCGTTAAGTCGCGAGAGGCTTTTGTTGAAGGGGTGCTTCTCTCATGCGATCTCAATGCAATGTGGGTGCGTGACGTCACTTCAACTCGTCACCATGGCAACGATCTTTTGTCACTAGACGTCAAATTCTCACATTTTGTAGTCACGAGTGTCTTCTTTCAGACAAACTAACTTTTATTTGGCTAAGGTGTCATTTAGTACCTTTATTTTCACCTTAAGCAAGAGAAGTCGGACTAATTCGCCTGTCTTGTACATGTTAATTTCAGGCGCCTTCCTCTCTCCATTTCTGATAAATCATAAGTTTTCAACCTGCTCTCATTTGGTCATTTTTTATCCGATTAAGAAAATGAGAACATGCTCGTGTTCCCCAAACCCTTGCCGTTCTAACGAGCCATTTCTTGAATCTGTATCTTCAACCGTTAAGTCGTGAGAGGCTTTTGTACAAGGGGTGCTTCTCTCATGCGATCTCAATGCAATGTGGGGCGCGTGACGGCTCCAAGTCAAAAATGTATGTGCTCTTAAAGTGACAGTGACATATTTTTAGATTATGGTTAACTTCCACATTTCTTGACCGATTCCAGTCATTTAAATTTTAAACTGTTCAGCTCATTTACATTTTTTTAAATACATGTTCAGGGACAGTGAGATACTTTTAGTTGATGTTGATTATGGTTAACTTCCACATTTCTTGAGCGATTCCAGTGGTTTAAATTTTAAACTGTTCAGCTCATTACCAAAGAGTCAGCAGTCCCATTCAAAATTTCCGCGGGAATTTTTCTAGTTGTTATTATTATATATTATTCCACGATTTTTCCGCTAAAATGCGGCCCGTACCGTACATCGCACCGGCACAAATGAGGTATCAAACGATGCGGCTCGATCTGACTCGCTGCGCTATTATTTTTCTAAGAATTCCCAGTTACCTTGGCGACGCTATTCCCAAAAAACTCCCAAATTAACTCCCCATTGGGAATGAATGGGAAAAAAATCACACTTCAAGCACCTTTTTCCAAGACACGCTGCGCGCGCATACGTTATCCGACCGATACGAATTTTAGCTCATTTTGTAGGAATTTGTCCCATCTTTAGCTCAGTGTCGAAATCTTTTTTAAGGAATGAAAGCCCCCCCCCCCTGTTCGGGTTCAAAGACAGTAGCTGAATTAGCTTTCTCACACACTCTGTTGGCTAATTAGCCATCCAGTGCCGGGAACCAAATAATGTATTAGAAAAAATTTCACTTCAACTCGTCACCACTGCCACAATCTTTTGTCACTAGACGTCAAATTCTCACATTTTGTAGTCACGAGTGTCTTCTTTCAGACAAACTAACTTTTATTTGGCTAAGGTGTCATTTAGTACCTTTATTTTCCCTTTAAGCGAAGAGAAATTGGACTCTCTCGCCAATCTCTTCCATGTTAATTTGGGTGTTTTTTTCCTCTTCATTTCGGATAAATCATACATTTTCAACCTGCTCTCATTTGGTCATTTTTCATCCGATTAAAAAAATTACAACATGCTCGTGTTCCCCAAACCCTTGCCGTTCTAACAAGCCATTTCTTGAATCTGTATCTTGAAGAGTTAAGTCGTGAGAGGCTTTTGTTCCAGGGGTGCGTCTGTCATACAATCTCAATGGAATGCAACCAATCTTGATGATAGTTGGATCTAGTCTTCTCTCTTTTCCCTGATTGGTTCGTTTTCTGCTTGTCTGTGCTGTGGCCAATGAGAGACGCTTTAATGACACCAATTAGAAGTTTCTCGAGAACCTACTCCTCCCATTTCATCTCGTCTGAGGTAAGTTGCAAGGCAATTGTTTGTAGTCTGGTGAATAATGCTAAATAAGTGTGATTTTGCAAGTTTTCCCCATCCTAAACTACATCACGTTAATACTGGCGATGTATTGAAACGTATTTGATGTGTTTGAACGTTATGTTGCTGTTTTAACAAGATTGGAAAAGTTAAGTGCTAGAGATGGTAGCCTACATGCTAGCTGCACCTGCTAGCGCTAGCAAAGAGCTAGCAGATGTTACATTAAAGTTTTAATGTGCAGTAAAAAAAAACTAAGAAAAGTTTGAGTAGGCTCTAAATCTCAATTGTGTACATCTCTCGTTGCTACAATATACAGTAAGGCTTTTGTCTCGTCTGTCGTCGACGTGGGGGGGGGGGGGGGGTTGAGTGGCGTGTCGACGGTGTAGCGAAGCGGCGCCAATGAGGGATTTCGGAGAACATGCTCGTGTTCCCCAAACCCTTGCCGTTCTAACGAGCCCTTTCTTGAATCTGTATCTTCAACCGTTAAGTCGTGAGAGGCTTTTGTACAAGGGGTGCTTCTCTCATGCGATCTCAATGCAATGTGGGTGCGTGACGTCACTTCAACTCGTCACCATGGCAACGATCTTTTGTCACTAGACGTCAAATTCTCACATTTTGTAGTCACGAGTGTCTTCTTTCAGACAAACTAACTTTTATTTGGCTAAGGTGTCATTTAGTACCTTTATTTTCACCTTAAGCAAGAGAAGTCGGACTAATTCGCCTGTCTTGTACATGTTAATTTCAGGCGCCTTCCTCTCTCCATTTCTGATAAATCATAAGTTTTCAACCTGCTCTCATTTGGTCATTTTTTATCCGATTAAGAAAATGAGAACATGCTCGTGTTCCCCAAACCCTTGCCGTTCTAACGAGCCATTTCTTGAATCTGTATCTTCAACCGTTAAGTCGTGAGAGGCTTTTGTACAAGGGGTGCTTCTCTCATGCGATCTCAATGCAATGTGGGGCGCGTGACGGCTCCAAGTCAAAAATGTATGTGCTCTTAAAGTGACAGTGACATATTTTTAGATTATGGTTAACTTCCACATTTCTTGACCGATTCCAGTCATTTAAATTTTAAACTGTTCAGCTCATTTACATTTTTTTAAATACATGTTCAGGGACAGTGAGATACTTTTAGTTGATGTTGATTATGGTTAACTTCCACATTTCTTGAGCGATTCCAGTGGTTTAAATTTTAAACTGTTCAGCTCATTACCAAAGAGTCAGCAGTCCCATTCAAAATTTCCGCGGGAATTTTTCTAGTTAATCATGGAGTTCTTTGCTTTTATAAGAGAATTACTAATCCACTCAGTAAACACAAATGATTCGGAAGAAATGGAATTTCTAGACAACAAATTTATTTAGTAAACACACATATATTAGTCACAGCCTATTAATGAAACGGAAAAAAAATGTGAATCAAAGATAAAAAGAAAACTTGCAGCCTAACTAACTAAGATTAAAAAAAAGGGTACATGAAAAAGATAGATGGAGGATAAAGATGGAAGCGTTTGACCTGTCAATTCTTTTATGTTTGAATAAAAGCGTTGCATCAGTAGTATATGGTCAGAATCTTCAGGATGACCAGGTTGATGGGTCCAGATGATCCGTGGCAGGCGTCCATGCCACGCTCAGACGGCAGTATTCCCAGTCACTCTCCACTGCAACAAGAAACAGATACCACTGGTGCAAGTTTACCCTACCATCTGCGGGGCTATGTGCATGCAGTGTATGTCTGGGTGTTGTCAGTGTACGTCTATGTGAATTCAGTTAACTGGGGTGTCTCACTAGGTACTGTATTGGCTACTAAGGGACAAAAGAGACGCAAACCTATCCTAGGGCTATAAGGCTATTATCAAATCCTGAGTAACTAGGGAAATGACCCCCCCCCCCCCCCCCAAAAAAAAAAAAATTGAAGAGAAGAAAAAAAAAGTGTAGAAAGCTTTTCATAACTAGCTGAGACACTAAAGAACTGATTTCATGCAGCATGTCATTCAGAAGTATCACAACACTTGTGTGTGCATTAACTTTGAATTACCGGTGCCAATCATTTCATGGTTTATCTAGTCTAATTCCACATAGCGCTATCGGTGTTACGGCTAGGATTGTACCCTTAAGTGTTCCACCAAGCGTCGGTAGCCAAATAGACTGTAAACCATAGTATGTTAACTTCTAGTCAGTTATTGGTTAGCAGTCCTCGCCAATTGGTTGATTCCCTACAGTAGTCATACCAAACATCAAGATTGTCATCAGCATCGTTTCCTAGTAGCCAATGTTGACATTTATCTGTTTCAATTTATAGTTTAACTGTTTCAATTTATATTTTAACTGTTTTGAATTTAGTTATACATGTGTAGAAATAGATATTACTATGTTAACTCAGTCACCAGATGTAGGAGAGGATGTGATAATGATTTATTTGATCTCATCTCTGTTTGAAGTCTCTCTGTTCCCGGAACAACAGAGGGGGCTAAAAGTTTCTGTTGACTTATCGGGAGGATGTTAAAGTACTGAGCGCTTCTGCTCCTCAGGTCGTCCTGTCGTAAAATCTGATAGGGTCCAGAATCTGTCTACATCAAAGACTCTGGTCGGGAAGTCCTGTTTTTTGTCACAACTCTGCTAAAGGTTCAAAGGAGAACGGAGGCGGGTCTCAATGTAAGAACTTGTTGTATAAAGATGCTACAGATTCAAAATCCAGCACACATTGGAAGAATTTCACCACTGTTAGAATGAGGTTGTCTTGTGTCTTTTAAAAGCTTTTAAAATAAAAAACTTGCAAAGAACTTCTTCATCAATCTCATTTATGATTTATTTGAACACGCAATCGCCGCCCTGGGCGAGCGAAGTGGCGAGCATCCCGGGCGTACCTAATCAATTGGCCAAAATGGCCGCCGCCCTGGGCGAGCGGAGTGCCGAGAATTCTGGGCGTACCAAATCAATTGGCCAAGATGGCCGCCCGTACATTGGCCAAGCTTTGAGTACACCAAGAAAAAAAAGGGGTTAGTTGAGCTCAACAGTAAGAGAGATGATTGGCTGAGGCAGTTGCTATGCAGAAGTGAGAGACCAGGCAGTATAGCTAAAAAAAACACTATTTAAATAGCAGTGGATTCCATTGCATTAAAAAATAATAATAATAATGTGTTTTATTTATATTTTTATGTATTTAAAAAAAAAAGTAAATGAGCTGAACAGTTCAAAATTTAAACGATTGAAATCGGTCAAGAAATGTGGAAGTTAACCATAATCAACATAAACTAAAAGTTTCTTACTGTCTCTTTAAGAAGAATGCACATTCACGCACACACATTTGATTTTAACTTGTTGGACACCTTTGACTTGGACACGTCACGCATACACATTCCATTGATATTGTATGAGATACGCACACCTCGAACAAAAGCCTCTCACGACTTAACGGTTTAAGATGCAGATTCCAGAAATGGCTCGTTAGAACGGCAAGGGTTTGGGGAACGCGAGCATGTTCTCATTTTTTTAATCGGATGAAAAATGACCAAATGAGAGCAGGTTGAAAACTTATGATTTATCCAAAATGAAGAGGAAAAAGTCGCCCAAATTAACATGGAAAAGATAGGCGAGTTAGTCCGACTTCTCCTCGCTTAAAGTGAAAATAAAGCTACTAAATGACACCTTAGCCAAATAAAGTTAGTTTGTCTGAAAGAAGACACTTGTGACTACAATATGTGAGAATTTGATGTCTATTGGGCAAAGATTGTGGCCATGGTGACGAGTTGAAGTGAAACTTTTGGAAATAGATTTTTTTGCTTCCCGTCACTCTAAGGCTAATTGCTCCACTGAAGCCGTCGCAATACACACCATTGTTAAAAGGCTATTTGTCTCCCGTTTGCTCACTGTCTTTGAACCCGCACAGAGGGGAGAGCTTACATTCCTTAAAAAAAAATTCGACACTGAGGTAAAGATGAGAAAAATTGCTACAAAATGAGCTAAAATTCATACCGGTCGGTTAACGTAATGCGCGCGCAGCGTGTCTTGGAAAAAGGTGCTTGAATTGATTTGATCACTTTCGGTTTCCCATTCATTCCTATGGGACTTTTTTTGGGAGTTTTTTGGGAATTGCATCGCCATGGTGACTCGGAATTCCTAGAAAAATAATAGCGCAGCGAGTCAGATCGAGCCGCATCGTTTGATACCTCATTTGTCCCGGTGCGATGTACGGTACGGGCCGCATTTTTGCGGAAAAATCGCTGGAAGATGATATAACTAGAAAAATTCCCGCGGAAATTTTGAATTGGACTGCTGACTCTTGCAAGGTGGAAAGACGCATGTATGTAGTACTTGTAGACATAGTAGTACTAGTATAGTAGTAGCAAGTACTTGTAGTAGTAGTAGTAAGTAGTAGTAGTAGTAAGCAGTAGTAAGTAGTACTTGTACTTGTAGTAGTAGTAGTAATACTAGAAAAATTCCCGCGGAAATTTTGAATGGGACTGCTGACTCTTTGGTAATGAGCTGAACAGTTTAAAATTTAAACCACTGGAATCGGTCAAGAAATGTGGAAGTTAACCATAAACAACATCAACTAAAAGTATCTCACTGTCCCTGAAAATGTATTTAAAAAAATGTAAATGAGCTGAACAGTTTAAAATTTAAATGACTGGAATCGGTCAAGAAATGTGTAAATTAACCATAATCTAAATATATGTCACTGTCACTTTAAGAGCGCACATCCATTTTTGACTTGGAGCCGTCACGCGCCCCACATTCCATTGAGATTGCATGAGAGAAGCACCCCTTCAACAAAAACCTCTCACGACTTAACGGTTGAAGATACAGATTCAAGAAATGACTCGTTAGAACGGCAAGGGTTTGAGGAACACGAGCATGTTCTCATTTTCTTAAACGGATAAAAAATGACCAAATGAGAGCAGATTGAAAACTTATGATTTATCAGAAATGGAGAGAGCAAGGCGCCTGAAATTAACATGTAAAAGACAGGCGAATTAGTCCGACTTCTCTTGCTTAAGGTGAAAATAAAGGTACTAAATGACACCTTAGCCAAATAAAAGTTAGTTTGTCTGAAAGAAGACACTCGTGACTACAAAATGTGAGAATTTGACGTCTAGTGACAAAAGATTGTTGCCATGGTGACGAGTTGAAGTGACGTCACGCACCCACATTGCATTGAGATTGAATGAGAGACGCACACCTCAAAGAAGAGCCTCTCACGACTTAACGGTTGAAGATACAGATTCAAGAAATGGCTCGTTAGAACGGCAAGGGTTTGGGGAACACGAGCATGTTCTCATTTTCTTAATCGGATGAAAAATGACCAAATGAGAGCAGGTTGAAAACTTATGATTTATTCGAAATGAAGAGGAAGAAGTCGCCCAAATTAACATGGGAGAGATAGGCGAGAGAGTCCAACTTCTACTCGCTTAAAGGGAAAATAAAGGTACTAAATGACACCTTAACCAAATAAAAGTTAGTTTGTCTGAAAGAAGACACTCGTGACTACAAAATGTGAGAATTTGACGTCTAGTGACAAAAGATTGTGGCAGTGGTGACGAGTTGAAGTGAAATTTTTTCTAATACATTATTTGGTTCCCGGCACTGGATGGCTAATTAGCCAACAGAGTGTGTGAGAAAGCTAATTCAGCCACTGTCTTTGAACCCGAACAGGGGGGGGGGGCTTTCATTCCTTAAAAAAGATTTTGACACTGAGCTAAAGATGGGAAAAATTCCTACAAAATGAGCTAAAATTCGTATCGGTCGGATAACGTATGCGCGCGCAGCGTGTCTTGGAAAAAGGTGCTTGAAGTGTGATTTTTTTCCCATTCATTCCCAATGGGGAGTTAATTTGGGAGTTTTTTGGGAATAGCGTCGCCATGGTAACTGGGAATTCTTAGAAAAATAATAGCGCAGCGAGTCAGATCGAGCCTCATCGTTTGATACCTCATTTGTGCCGGTGCGATGTACGGTACGGGCCGCATTTTAGCGGAAAAATCGCTGGAATAATATATAATAATAATATTAACAACAAAAATAAACCACTGTCCTAGGTAGAATAACAATATGTGCCTGCTTGCTCCGCAAGCAGTCCCATAATAATATTAACAACAAAAATAAACCACTGTCCTAGGTAGAATAACAATATGTGCCTGCTTGCTCCGCGCGGAGCAGCAGCTGCGCAGTCCAAGCAGTCCCATAATAAGTAGTGCTTGTAGTTGTAGTAATTTTAATAGTAGTCAAATGGCCAAGATGGCCGCCGACCCAGGTGGGCAAGGGGAAGAGAGTCCTTGGCGTACCTGATCAATTAGCCAAGATGGCCGCCGACCCGGGTGGGCAAAGGGGAGAGAGTCCTTGGCGTACCTAATCAATTGGCTAAGATGGCCGCCGCCCTGGACGAGCAGAGTGGCGAGAATCCTGGGCGTACCTAATCAATTAGCCAAAATGGCCACCGCCCTGGGCGAGCAGAGTGGCGCCCCGGGTGGGCGGAGGGGAGAGAATCCTTGGTGTACCTAATTAATTGGCCAAAATGGCCGCCTCCCTGGGCGAGCAGAGTGGCGAGAATCCTGGGCGTACCTAATCAATTGGCCAAGATGGCCGCCGCCCCGGGTGGGCGGAGGGGAGAGAATCCATGGTGTACCTAATCAATTGGCCAAGATGGCCGCCGCCCCGGGTGGGCGGAGGGGAGAGAATCCTTGGTGTACCTAATTAATTGGCCAAAATGGCCGCCTCCCTGGGCGAGCAGAGTGGCGAGAAATAAACCTATTTCCTAGGTAGGATAACAATATGTGCCTGCTTGCTTCGCTTGCAGATTGATGTAGACCTGGTACCTCATGCCCAAACCTACAATGAAAAGGATGGCCAATTAGATGTAAACTGTATCACTGACAAACCCAGTGAGATGTTTGGTAAAAGCTTTTCTCACCATTTTTACAGGCCCACTGGTGGTAGGATCATTCAATTTAATGGATGACCTCCTTGAAGCTGACAGGTGCTCCATGAATGTGGAAACTTACGAGAGCTTTGCCTTTATTAAGTCCACAATGAAAGCCAGAGACTGGACAGCCTCAACCATGACCATAGACCAGCCTTTGAGGCGATCCTGTATGTCATCACACCAAAATTAACAGTTACATCTGCAAAAAAGTGAAAAAAGTAAAAGAACAAGCACAAAAAGAGAAAAGGCGTAGTGAGGCAGCTTGTGTGCAGTCATCAAAAATGACAAACAAACTGGTACAGCAGGCCAAAAAAAAAAAGGCCAACCATCACCTCCTCTGGCCTAGCCAGACCTCCTCCTCACTCTGGACCAACCAGACATCCTCCTCTTTCTGGACCAGACAGACCTCCTCCATCTGGACCAGCCTCCTCCTCTGGACCGCTCAGGTTCATTCCTCTCTTTTATGGGCAAGCCAAGGTCTCCTCTACCTCCTCTGCACCACCCTTAAAAACTGCCTTTGCAAATACTGTATGCTAAAAAGGAGAGGAGCCAAACCCAAACAGAAGAGAAAGAAGAACCAGAAGAGAAAAAAGGCATTAATGACCTGATGATTTCCCTGGTAGCATCAGTTAAGCATTTCTCAGTTTCTCAAGTAACCTGTACTCATTTTCTATTTATTTAAAAGGCCTACCATCACCTCCTCTGGCTCACCCAGACCTCTTCCTTCCTCTGGATCAGCAAGACCTTCTTCTTACTCTGAACCAGCCAGGCCTCCTCCTCACTTTGGATCAGCCAGACATCTTCTTTCTGGACCAGACAGACCTCCTCCTCACGCTTGGCCAGCCAGAACTCCTCCTCACGCTGGGCCAGCCAGACCTCCTCCTCATACTTAGCCAGCCAGACCTACTCTTCACTCTGGACCAGCCAGACCTCCTCCTCACTCTGGACCAGCCAGACCTCCTCCTCACGCTGGGCCAGCCAGACCTCCTCCTCACTCTGGACCAGCCAGACATCTTCTTTCTTGACCAGCCAGACCTCCTCCTCACTCTGGACCAACCAGACCTCCTCCTCACGCTGGGCCAGCCAGACCTACTCTTCACTCTGGACCAGCCAGACCTCCTCCTCACTCTGGAACAGCCAGACCTCGTCACGCTGGGCCAGCTAGACCTCTTCCTTACTCTATAATGACCTGATGATTGCACTGGAACCGTCAGCTGAGCATTTCTCGGTTTCTGAAGTAAACTGTACTCATTTCCTATTTTCTATTTATGTTTTATTATTCGTTTGCCATTTCTTGGCGCACTTTACTGTTTTTGTTGTTTGTTAATTGAACTACATCTGAAAATATGTGAAAAAGGACAGGAGCCAAAGCCCAACCAAATGAAAAGGAAGAAAAAAGGTGTCACTCCTGAGTCCTGTGATTACTGTGCATCAGAAGCTTCAGTTTATCAGTTCTTAGTTTCAGAAGTAAACTGGATTTGTTTCCTATTTGATATTTTATTTCGTATTTAGTTCTCGGAGCACTTTAACATTTTTTTGGGTGATTGTTGTAAATTCAACTGCCTTGTAGTCTAGTGTGTTTAATTGCATTTGTTTATTTTCTATTTGTATTTCCTATAACTTGTGCCCTGCGATTGGCTGGCCACCACTTCAGGGCAAACAATAGTCCTAACTTTTACGTTCTAAAATTCAATTACAATGCAAAAAAGTACTTAGACTGGTTGCAGTTAATGTTTTGTTTTGATTCATTTATCATTCAACTGCAATTAATAATGAATAATTTTAACATAATTTATCTTTCAATTTACTTCATAAGCATTCCACATGTATTCAAATTTTAGCATTCAGCTATTAGTATTCAGCTTTCACCAGAAATTGCACTTAGTCTAGTCTTATTTATGGTGTACAGTCTGGTACAATTAAATTACTAGACCAAATATCAGTTCCAATAGTTATGTAAAAAAAAATATATATATATATATATGTTGTTATTGATACCAATATTAATGATCTCCCACCATAGAATTGAAACATTTAACATTATACACCATCCTCATTACAAGTTAACTTTATGAGCGATAGTTGCACATTTTGCATTTACCTTTTAAAATCTAGATATTTATAATTAAATCAGTGAATCCCCAAATTTAAAAAAAGTAACATAAAAGTAACTTAAACTTACTACATACACACAGTATTGGAAAGAAACTTATTATTTTCAAACGCAAGTAACAAGTATGATGAAATACATTACATTTTGGAAGTAACTTGCCCAACACTGTTGAAATACAATTTCACCATTATAATTCCTTAAAATGTCATTAAAGGCCAAGTCGACCCCCACCCCCCTCCCCCCAACATTTATTTACTGTATGCTCTATGCTAGTCGAAACACGGTATTCTGATAAATATTGTGTTTGTCGAATATGAGTTAAGCAGCAAAATCCATCTCAGGGGGTGGCCATGTTGCCACTCGCTGTCAACTGAAGATGAGATGACTTGCTCAGAGGACTCAGGTCACAACCAATCAAAGCTCACCTGTTTTCTGAAGCTATAACACCTTAGATTGCTTCTTAGCAAAAAAAAAAAAAGGTCATATTAGAGTATTACATAGTAACACTGACATCACTGCACAGGATGTCAATTCTGAGGGTGTGGCGATGCGCCCAAGTCCAGGTTATTTTTTATGTCCGTGCTGTGTCAGCCTGCTAATGCGCCTCTGAGTCTGACCGTGTTTTTTTTTTAAGTAGTTTTAAAGCTTTGATCCAGGACAGCACAATTGTGATTTTCATTTCATTTTCTTAAAGGTCTCATATTATGCCACTTTTCCACATATTAAAGTAGTTCTCAAATGTGTAAAAGACATTATTATTAGAGCGTTATTTTGCCGTGAATGTCTCTGATTTTCCGTGATTGTTTGTAGACATTTACAAGCAGTTATGAATAACACAAATGTACACGTTTAGGCCACTGCGCCTAAAGATAAAGATAAAGAAGTTCAGGATGGACTTTTTTCATGCCAGGTGCGATTGTAGACAGGTCGGGAATAAATATTATTGATAGAAAACCCCTCTTAAGTGCATTTTCATCCTATGGGACCTTTAACTCAAGAGTTACTATGGTTGTACACACGCATTCAGGTCGGCTAGCATCATGTTTATAGTGGGTGGCTTGAATGACATGTGCGCTTTACTCATAAAGCACAGATCTTATATGGGTCCCGGAGTAAGCGTGCACTTGGTGATGTGATGAGCGGCGCTCGGCGCTACAGCTTTTTGTGATCAAAACATGCATTTTCGATCATACGGGAACGTTGACAGTACGTTCTTTGCACATTGAGAAGTACCTGAACGCTCAAGGCAGATTTTTAGAAGTGCTGGAGCTCCGTACCAGTGCTACTTAGAACACAGTGCTTTCTTCCATAACGACAAACATGCGTGTGCTTTTTGACCAACGACTCGTCTGGTTTCCGGTGCACGGCGCAGTGAGTTTGACGTGTTTACTTTGTGTCATCACGCACCCCAAAAGTAACATCCCCATTTTCACAATGTAAGGAGTAAAAGTATAGATATTTGAGTTTAAAAAGTATGAATTAAAAGTAAAAGTCACCATAATAAAAAATATTCAAGTAAAGTACAGATACCTGAAAAAAATACTTGAAGTACTTCCCACCTCTGAAGGGCCGTTGGTGCCGGGGTTCACCCTAATACCAGACTGACATTTCTCGACAACATTCTGTGCATTAATAAAGACATTGAGCTGCATAAGAACAATTTTCTCGAAAATGTTCTTCTAAAATTATTGAGATTGTTAAAATCTAAATTGCTCTTCTGCAACAGGGGCCTCAACACTGCCCTTACAAAGGCAACAGGCCAGACCCCCAACTGAAGAGAGCAATTAATGATGGTTAAAAGCTTATCTCTAACAGGTTCGTAAAATGACTTCCTTTTTTTTTTTTGGTGGAATTAGGTCTAAAAGACATGTGGTGGTCCTCATTAGGAAATTGTCAAGAGTCTCACCAGAACAAGTGTCATGTCTTAGATGTATTTAAAACCATGTTATTTTGAGAAGATGAAATATTACATCTGTAAAATATTACATCGATCTTCCCCATGAAGAGGTCTGCAAACGCTTCACAAAGGCAATTGGTGGGGTAAAAAAGAGGTTTATTAAAATCTGGGTTAACTAAGTTGTTGATTGTTGAGAAGAGAGTTCTGGGATTAGTTTTGCGACGATTGATTCGATTTGAAAAATAGTTACTGCATGATTTACAGCATTATTGTAGATTTTTTGTTGTTGCTCAATATATATTTGATGATTTATTATTATCTTGTTTTTCTGCCATATTCTCTCTGCCACCCTGCAATTTCATTTAGGTTTCTAGAAACCATAACGTTATTGGCCTGTCTTTTTATGGACGCTCATCCTCAGGAAGTAATGAACCAATATGAAAATTATATTGTCGCAGAACACAATATTCTGCAGATCTTTAAAGATTACTGAAAATGCTCAATATGGCAAACTCTGCTTTAAAAATGCCTGGCAGTGAATGAGTTAAATAAATACTTCTCTGATAGTGTCCATCAAAAGTGAACATTATTATGTTTATATTAGTGCTGTCAAAGTTAAAGCTTTAAAGCTGTAACTTTGACAGCACTAGTTTATACTGATGTATTTTTTGATACATTACACATTTAACAAATAATATTCTTGTATTGGATTTCATTAATGGATGTACCTGTAGGTCTAAGATTGTAAGGCCCATAAAGTTCTTAGAATGATTAATCATGGATGTAGCCAATGGAGCAGATTTCACAGTCCCGAGTGTAAAGGTGTCAGGTCTCTTGCTTGTCCATGGATGTGAACCTTTACATCTATTATTGTCGCCCACCGAGGCCAGACTCATCCCTTTCGGTCCAGTCACGTCCAATTCTCCAGATGAGCACTGACATCCTCGTGGATGGACACAGGCGATTTGACGTCAGCTGACGCCACTGACAAAACACAAACACACAGAAATAAAACGCCACCCGCCACCCCTCGTTTGCTCCTCCACCGTGTGCTGCAGAGGAGGTGTATTTTGGTCATCTTGTCTCCTGGTGTCAAAGACGTCACAGTCGCAGGGGTGTTAAGCGTGTGCACGGCAAAGTTCTTTCACTCAGTGTCAGAACATCCACTCATCAGCGCCGCTGTGTACCCACGTATTCTGACAGTAGGCCCAAACTTCTCACTCACACAACACAGCAGATGTGGCACCCCTATTACGAAACATTGCTCACATGAACCATGTGGCAAGATCTCACCAATGAATTCAAATGTGAGTGATGACATTACCCTCTGTACACCCTTGAGATGAATAACCAAAACCCTATTTAAGAACAAGTATGTCATACTGTCTATGCACTCAGTAGATACTGGAGGAGTGTTTCATAACACAATAGCATCCAGCACGATGCACGTCACCACTTTAATTAATATTTATGACGCTAGCGCTAGGAGGGTCAAACTCTGCTGATTAGTCATGCTAGACGCTTGTAAACAGTCTATGAGCGAGATGTCTACTAAGCTAAACCTACTAATTCTGTCCAAGAATGATGCCCCGTTTTTTTCTTTCTTTCAAAACATCGTACTATGCAATTGACTGAAATTCTCCAGTTTCAACAAGCGATCCTTTACCACCATGCCACAATTTAGATGAAAGGCAAAAAAATTATAACATTAAATTAAAAAACTCAGGCGGTGAGCAAGACAGGTCTAAACAACAGTGGAAAAAACATTTTAGCATTTTTTCTCGTCATTCATTATTGTCGTCCGGCAGTCGGGGTAGTGCCAAACACCAAACAAGTAAACAAAATAAAGAAAAGTGCTTACCTCAACGGGACAGCAGTGACCGGCGAGGGATCAGGATTGTCATCTGTAGGAGCATGACCCCCAACAAAATGAATATGAAGGTGAAAGGCTTCACCTTGCTGGCTTTAAACTGGTCTTTTGGAAGTCCGCACAATTTGTCCCTCGTTCACATTTATCCCTCTGAGATTTTGGCTTTGGAAAACCAATTAAAAAAAATACATCCTTCATATGTGGATGGTCGCAGTGTCTGGAGTCGTTTCTGCAAGTTCCATGGCAGCAGTGTTTACTCAGCATGTTTTTTCTGAGATAATCGAGAACAAAAACAAGCAGTACTAGCATGGGTCGTCTGCGAGCACGCTTCTATGTTGACCTCCTTCCGGTTTATGCTGCTAATGACACGTGGCCTTGTGGTCTAAAAAAATTAACTTGTGCGGCAACCTATTGCCGATCATTGCAGAATAGATAAACACTCAGTGGACAAGGTACACATACTGTATGTATGAGATAAAGAAGACAACATTTTAGAAATGGCTCTGAGTATGAGGTAGTATCATTGTAAAGACTGCAAACAACATAGTAATAATATTAATACTAAAGTGACAGACTGTGACACGTGGTGGTCGTGGCTCAGGGTGTAGAGACGATTGTTCAGTAACCGGAATGTCGGCTGTTCGATCCCTGCTCTCCCCAAGTCATGTGTCGTTGTGTCCTTGGTTGGTGGTGGTCGGAGTGACTGTAGGCGCACACTGACAGCCATGCTTCCGTCACCCTGCCCCAGGACATCTGTGGCTACTTAAGTAGCTTGCCGCCACCATAGTGTGAATGTGTGAGTGCATGAATAATGAATCCATTCCTCTGTAAAGCGTCTTTGAGTGTCTTGAAAAGCGCTATGTAAATCTGATGCATTATTATTATTATTAGACTCATTTAAAAAATAGTTTATTACAGTCACCTGCAGGGACCCAAAAGAGCGTGTTTCGCAGAATGATGGCTTCCGTGAGTTCGTCGTGTGAATTGGTCACGCGAGCCGTGTGCTGGCGGTCAGTTTAATGGCTCTTCAAACCACCATGCAAAAATAAAATCCTTTTGGTACAATTACACAGTACACACAATAAAACACAACAGGTCTTACACATGCATTGGGCTACTGTAACATGATTGGAACAAGGCATACATGAGAAACTGATTGTCATTCAAAATTAAAAAAAATTCAATAATGTGCAAAACAACAGTTAACAGAAAACACCACTAACCCCAACCTCCATCTCCTAATAATATTTGTTCAGCAAATATCCATGCTGATCACGTGTCAGTCTGTTGAGTGTGGTCGTTTGCTGTGCACGCACGCATGCGCGCATCGACGTAAATCGTCATACAGTGAGACGGAGCCGCCGGACAGAACTCCGTGGAATACGAATAAATAAATAATAGATATCGGTGGAAACTGATTACGCTACACAAGGACATTGGAATAATTCAGAAGCACTTTATTAGACTTGTTATTGTTCACACTTGTGTATGTAAATCTGAAGTTAGTAGATGACAGTGTGGCAGCCTGGAAGGATATTTAACATGTTTTTTTGTTTTTTTTACAGTTGCCGTCATATTTTCGGAACAGAAGCACCGTTCCAAATAGTTCCGGTCCCAAATTTTTTACCGAAACTGCGTTCCGAACAGTTCCGGCCCACTTTCACCCCTGTGTAAGAATATGTTGTGATGCAGCACAAGAAGGCATGCAAAGTTACGGACGTATTTTCTGGTCTTCATGTGATTGATATTTAGTATGTTGTAAAGTTTTTTTGGGGTGATAAATTTGTTGAGTTTTGACATTTCAAGGTTGACAGATGGCTCACAATGAACTATAGTTGCCCTTTATCTATTGCTGGCTTACAGTTTTTTTTTTAAAAATAATTAATGCATTTACATGCTCTCATTGTCCTTTAATATGAAATACTTTTACTAAAATTTAGATTACATTTTTGTTACTCTGTCATGGAATGACATGAAAATGACTTTTTCAAAATTGCGTACACACTTTAAATCACACTGCTCATCTATTCTTAGTTTTTTTGGTCATAATTCTATTTATTCTGTAGAACTTTTGTTTTAAATTTAGTTTTTAACTGTTGTACAGCGTCCTTGAGGGTCTTCAAGTGAAATTAATTATTATTATTATTATTAGTAGTAGTAGTAGTAGTAGAGGTGGGCATGGTCATTGACTGGAATTGATGATTGATGTGTGTCTGGGGGTTTGGAGGCGGTGGGGGCTGGGTTGTGATGGGTGGCAGGTGGGGTCAGCGGGGACTGTTGGCCGGTGGGGTGCCTGACGGGCCTGCCATGCCCCGTTCTGCTGCGTTGGGCGCGGGCCGTGTTGGGGGGGGGGGGGGGGGGGGGGGGCGCTCCTGGCTCCTGGGTTTGCTCTCTGTGCCTTGGCGCTGCCGTGACCTGGGGAGCCCTGGGGGTTTGCTCTGTCCTGGCCAGGGTCGACGGCTCCCCTCTTTGGTGGAGGTTTTCATGCATGTCAGATCCAGCAAACCAGCATCTACCAAAATTCAAACACAATCTACTTCTTCCTCTGGTCGTTGAATCGGTGGAGGCTGATGTCTGTGGATCTCACTCTGCTTCATCTATCCTTCCTTCCTTTCCTCAGTGTTTCCTTTGGTCTCTTGAGGTCTCCCTAATTTGTTGGAATGTAGATGTTTCTAGGGTTGGTGAAAGATTCTGGTTGGTAACCCGCTGGGTAGTAGGTGATATCTGGTCGGTGCTGGATTTCACTTTTCTTTCTTTTCTTTGATCCTCGGGTCTCCTAACAACCTTGCGACTCTAGCTTGATTCTGAAGTATTCGGTTTAGGTGAACGGTATGGGATTTTTAATAGGTTTTAGGTGAATTAATGAGCATACACTCACACGCACGCACATATGCACACCCACACCCGCATTTGCACATACTCACGCACATCCTCACACACATACAAAAAAAAGAAAACGAGAAAGAAAGAAAAAAGAGAGAGAACAATGATGATGACATCGAATCGGTAAGATTACCGAATGAACAATACTGAGCTCTCTCTCAAAAAGAGGATTTTTTTTTTTTATATTCAAAAAAATAAAGAGTAAAAGATAATAATAGAGTGGCAATATACGGGTAAAGGTCTAAAAATAGTCACTCTTTCAGTCTCTTTCAGTCACAAAAGCATATGTGGGCCAAAAATCATGCTTTGGATGACGACTGTCGACGTCACTCATGTCTCCCTTGCTAATCAACGTGTCCTATGGAGTGAAATCTGCAAGATAATCCTTTGTTAGCATAGCCATGACATGGTTTATAATTGCCTCAGTACAGACATTTAAAATGTGTGCCATCACAACAAGAAATCATGCCTGACGAAGTAAACAAAACTTCACCCAATAGAGACAAGGCTGAACCATCAGCAGAGTAGAATGGCCAGGTAGTTCTACATTAACTACCGTATTTATTGCACTTAAACTGAGGAGGTTTATCCTGGTTTGTGTAGAAAACACACTGGCTCCGATTGGCTGCCAGGAGAAGGGGGAATATGGTTAATGGGTAAATATGGACACATTTTATAAAGAAATATTTTATAAAGAAATATTTCACTTCATGGTATCGCAGAATTGTTTCAGTCTGGTTTTAAAGCTCTTCATAGCACAGAGTCTGCTCTCCTGAGAGTATCAAATGATAAATTTTTATCAACAGACTCTGGAAAATTTGTTGTTTTGGTTCTCGACTTGTCCTCTGCATTTGATATTGTAGATCATGACATTTTAATCTCTCGTCTTGAGCACTGTGTGGGCATTAAAGGTGTTGCCCTTGAATGGTTCCGGTCGTACTTAAAGGATAGGAGCTTTTGTGTAAAAATTGACAATTTTGTGTCTCAAGCTCCTCTTCCACATGGGGTTCCACAGGGGTCAATTCTTGGTCCTCTTATTTGCTCTTTATTATGCCTTGGTTCTGTTTTTAGAAAACATGGTATTTCATTTAATTTTTATGCTGATGATCAGATCTATTTTCCCTTGGCCCAGTGATGTTGTCTGGACCAAGCACCTCTTCCTCTGCAAGTGTGGACCTTGGTCCACTAGTACCTTATCTCAGGGAGTGTGTCACAAATTTGGGTGTCAAGTTTGACTCTGATTTAAAATTTGAGAAACAGATCAATTCTGTTGTACAGAAAAGTTTTTATCAGCTCTGCCAGATGGCCAAGGTGAAACCAGTTTTATCAAGACTGGACTTGGAAAAGTTAATTCATGCTTTTATTACAACTCGTCTTGATTATTGTAATTCTTTGTATGCAGGCATCAGTCAGACTGCTCTTGTCCGTCTGCAGCTTGTACTCAAGGTATTATTTGATTACTATATTAAGTGTAATCTTTGCGTGTTCAAAATAATTGCATTGAGATCTTATGAAGAAGTTTCCTTTGCAAAGATTTATTCAAGAGCTCTTAAAGACACATCAGAAAATGCTTACATTCAAAGGTAATGTTAAGCCCCGAGTGTGTCCGAATATGAAAACACACAGTTGCTTTATACTTGGAAAAAGCATACTCCCCCTCTCAGGCTGGACAAAGGGTTAGTAATTATAATAAGCAGACATGTGATATACCGACATGTTTACTCTAGCTCTCCTACCATCCCGGATATATGATGTAGGCAGGTAATGATCTTGGACCTTCAGTTTTTACGACATAATGAGTAATAGCATGAGAACTTGACTCCCTTTCAGACACACATTTTTTATCTCCATGAGAACTTCCACATTCTTTCTTATCTTCTTGAGAACTGGAAGGGAGTAAAAGTTCCAATACATTTCACAACAACATTATCACAGTGTTATTCATTCCAATACACAGTTATATGGCACCTATATACTTATTAGTAAATTCATAAACAGTAAAAATATTAATTGAAAATGTTAAATGTCTTCAGTACAAAACGCTGCTCGTCTGCTTACTCAGACCCGTAAGCGTGAGCACATTACCCCTATTTTAGCATCACTTCATTGGCTCCCTGTGCACTTCCGAATCAATTTTAAGCTTCTGTTATTTGTTTTTAAATGTATGAATAATCGTGCGCCCCCCTATTGATCAGAGCTGCTTCACCCTTAATGCCCAACCCGATCCTTAAGATCAGCTGACTAGTTGCTTCTGGCAGTTCCTAAAACAAGGCGAAAGCTTAGAGGTGACAGAGCGTTTGCGACTGGTGCTCCCAAGCTGTGGAATCAATTACCGCTAAGTGTAAGACAGGCCTCTTCGCTCCTGGTCTTTAAATCACGTCTAAAAGCACACTACTTTTCTCTGGCCTAACACATAGTAACTTGTCTAGTATGATATTTACAAGCAGCAAACTGGCAAGAATCTGTTTACTTTATTTTATTTTATGTGTTATGTGATTTTTAAGTATGTCTTATTTTCCTGTTTTTATGTGCAGCACTTTGGTTCCCCTGTGAATTTTTAAATGTGCTATACAAATAAAGTTGATTTGATTTGATTTGATTCATATATACATAATGTAACGAACTGGGTTATGTATGTTGTTAGTTGAATGTTTTATTTTGCTGAGACACGTATTTCCGAAGGGGAGAAGTGAGCAGTTAAAGAAGGAGGCAAACGTTAGCAAGAGGCCTCTTGCATGTACCTGATCTTAGTGTCATTGTGGCCTACAATAGTCGCTGCAACCAACATTTGGTACTGTCAAGTTCCATAAGGTTGGAGCACTTTACGCCGGATGGCCTTCCTGCCACAACCCTCCTCCTTTGTCCAGGATTGGGACTGGCAAGGATACACCCAGGTAGAGTATCAATGGAGGCAATGTGTCTGAAGTGTCTTGCCCAAGGACACAACGACACATGACTTGGGGAGAGCAGGAATCGAACAGACGACCTTCTGGTTAGTGGACGACTGGCTCTACCCCTCGTCCACGGCCACCACACTATAGTAGCCGTTTGTGTTCTAAAATAAAGAAAGTGAGACAACCAAGTAACGTCCCACGTTAAATATTTTTGTGAGACGCTACAATACGTTCAATCTTGCAACCTGATCATATCTGGTAACAACAGCGGGCAGGAAATGTCGGGCCATAAGCGGAAGTGATGTAACACTGAGTGCATCATTTCTCCTTCTTTTACATTAACATATACAGTTAAAGGGACAGTAACATGAAAAATCTACTTTTTGGAGGTTTTAGCCATGTTAAAATGCTAATTCCTTCCGTGATGCTTTCCTCCATTAGTCCCTCTATGAGAAATTGTTGGTCATTCTGCTCTCCAAGCACCAGCCAAAGTACCAAAGTAGCCTTTATCAGTAAACATTCAAAGCAATAAATTATCCTTCACATTTGCAATGCCAAAGTGCAATGACAATTGGCCGTCTTAAATTCTCAGGTGGCTGACACTTGTTTAAACTATAAATATATTTTTTTGCACAGATGAACCTAGCCGAATGAATGGTGAAGTGGTCAGCATGCTCACCCTGTAAGCAGAAGGTCTGGGTTAGTGTCTACTCAAGGTTGTTTTTTTTCTTCTCCCCTCCTCCTCCACTATTTGAAGTATTTAACATCCATCCAATTTCCACATTTAAAGAAGACGCGGTTGTACTGCAAGGTCTTGCATGGCAGAGAAGTGCTCGAATGCACCGCTCCAGAGTTTTGTGGGCGGTGCGTGCATCAGCCGGCTCGGACGAGAGGGGCATGACAATCACACGGGGGGAGGCGGGGTTATACTGAACCGGGCATTATACTTCCGCGTTAGAAAAATAGCCAGCAAAATACCTAATATTTTCTAAAAAAAATTAATCGCCATGGTGTCAAAGGTAAGATTTAATCATTATATCTCTGTCTATAATTAACTGTGGAAAGGCTTAAAATGCTGAGAGACATCCCCTTTAGAACACTCATCAAAATGTAACTGTATTTTGTGTTGGGACAAAAGTTTGAAGGTGAATAGAAATTTTTTTTCAGTGTTGTTCAATTGGAGGTGTTGTAAAGGGACGTCATCAGAAGGCGCACAGGACCCAGATGCAATTACAAAAGTCATAAATGTTTATATCATATACATCCTTGCTCCAAAAATACAATATAAAAAACGGAATTTTTTTACATTATCTACAAGTTAAAAATATGATAAAGAAAAAAATTCCAACACTTCGGGGTACGCTCCAACCGCCTGTTTTAGCTAAAGATATTAACAAGCTTTCTCCGACAACAATAAAAAAACTTTCAAAAATATATAAGTTACTTTCATATACTGATAAAATGTCTTTACCCATCTCGAAATGGGAGACAGACTTGTCTATAGCACCGAAATCTGACTTTTGGATTCAAGTTTGTGAAAACACATTTAAAATGACAAAACACACAAATTTACAACTTATCCAATATAAAATTATTCATAGAACATACATTACTCAATATATGATGAAGAAAATGGGACTCTCAGACTCCGACATTTGTCTCCAATGCTTACAAAACACTACAGACACTTATGTTCATGCTTTATGGTTATGTACTCCGGTTATGTATTTCTGGACTAAAGTCTTAGAAAAACTTTCCGCTATTTTGGACTGTAGGATACCTTTATCTCCAAACTTGTGTTTGCTAGGTGACCTAACAACAACTGACTTACCACATAAACAATTTCAATCTACACTTGTAGCCCTTACTATCGCTAAAAAAACAATTCCTGTTAACTGGAAAAATAAACAAACTCTGAATATCGACCAATGGTCTAACCTCCTTATAAATCACATTTTAATGGAAAAAATGTCTGCCTCAAATAAAAACCAAATATCAAAATTTATAGAAACATGGTCTACGTATATAGAATTTTTTAACCTAATTCTGGTTACTTAATTCTGTCTGTTAGCGAGAGCCACTACATCGTGATAACTTACATTGATGTTTCTGCATTTGGGAATTTATTATTATATTATATTATTAGTATGGGATTTTTTTTTAATGGGCTTTAGGTGAACTGATGAATACACACACGCACACACGCACGCACGCGCGCACATGCACATGCTCACCCACATACAATATATATATATATATATATATATATATATATATATATATATATATATATATATATATATATATATATATATATATATATGTATATGTATATATATATATATATATATATATATATATATGTGTGTGTATATGTATATATATATATATATATATAAAAAAAAACATTTTTATTATTATTTTTTTAATTTATTTGTTTTTTAAAAAAAGGAGAGCAATGATGATGTCAAATCGAATGAACAATACTGAGCTCTCCTGGAAAAAAAAAAGTCATAAATGATCAAATAAAAAGGCTATTGTAAATATACCTTCTTGCCAGACAAGGGATGCAAATTAGTCAAACGGCTTATTATCCCATACATATTTACATTTGTAAATGTTCATTAATATGTTCTATCCCATTTTTTAAAAACAAACAAACAAACAAATATGACAGTGGTGAGGTGTGCTGTAGGTGTGACTACATAAGGGATCAGCTCTGGACAGGATGATAGACGAGGTTAGACAGGAATCTCCATGGACTATGATGTTTGCTGTTGACATTGTGATCCGTAGTGAGAGCAGGGAACAGGTGGAGGAGAAGCTGGAGGCATGGAGGTTTGCCCTGGAAAGGAATGAAGGTTAGCCGTAGCAAGATGGAGTATCTGTGTGTGAATGGGAGGGACCCAAGTGGAAGAGTGAGATTACAGGGAGAAGAGACCAAGAAGGTGAAGGAGTTTAAGTATTTAGGGTCAAAGGTCCAGAGCAATGGAGAGTGTGGAAAATAAGTGAAGAAGCGTGTGCAGGCAGGCTGGAACGGATGGAGAAGAGTGTCAGGTGTGATGTGTGATAGAAGAGTTTTAGCTAAAATGAAAGGAAAGGAAAGGTTTATAAAACTGTGGTGAGACCAGTGAGGTCTGGAGACAGTTCCACTGAGGAAAAGACAGGAGGCAGAGCTGAAGGTGGCAGAGATGATAATGCAGAGGTTCTCTTTGAGAGTGACCATGATGGATAGAATCAGGAATGAATACATCAGAGGGACAGCACATGTTAAACGCTTTGGAGGTAAAGTCAGAGAGGCCCGACTGAGATGGTTTGGACATGTCCAGAGGAGAGATAGTGAAGAGGGTCTTCTGCCCAGATTTAGTCATAACTGTTTTAATTTTCCTTATTTCCTCAGCAAAGCTTTGTGAGTGTTATCGCAATTTCTGCCAAGTGTCTGTAATCAATGATGTTTTTAAAGTCTTATTGTCATGACTGGGACCTCATCTATTTCCACAACAATGTAATCAATGATGTTTTTAAAGTCTTATCGTCATGCTTTGGGAACGTGAAGAACGCATATGTGAGTAGAGCCCGCCCCCCCCTCTCCAACTCAGACCACAACACAATTCACCTCATCCCAACCTACAAAACAGCTCTCAAACGCAGCAAACCACTGAGAAAGACTGTTAAAATCTGGTCTCATGACAGCATTGAGACCCTTAAAGGATGTTTCCTATGCACGGAGTGGAATACCTTTCATGGGCTGGATGTGGATACTGCTGCTGTGACTGTAACTGACTATATTCAATTCTGTGTGGACAACATCATACCAACAAAGGAAATAACTATTTACCCCAACAACAAACCGTATATTACTAAAGAGGTTAAAGACTGTATTAACCGCAAAAAAATGGCATTTAAGAACCAGGACAGAGCCCAGCTCAAACTGGTTTAAAAAGAACTCAAACACATGCTTAAAAAAGCAAAAAGGAAGCACAAAGAGACTATAGAACAACACTTTGCTGCTAACAACTCCAAGAAAATGTGGGACACCATGAGGAGGATCACCAACTTGACTCCTGCTCAAAAAGGTCTCAGCACCCTAAATGACCTCCAGAAGGTAAGGGAGCTGAATGACTTTTACTTAAGATTCGAAACCCAGGACTTCTCCTCTGAATGTGGGGAGGTCCTGAGGTCCATTTCAGTGAATGAGCAGGACTCAAGGCTGGTGATTCATCCCCATGATGTCCAATCTGCTTTTAGGTCTGTCTGCACAAAAAAGGCCTCAGGACTCGATGGGATATTTGCCTTTCTGCTAAAATCCTGTGCAGAGGAGCTCACAGCGGCATGGCAGCCCATCTTCCAGAGATCTGTGGACTCACACTCCATTCCCAGTCTCTGGAAAAAATCAGTAATCACCCCGGTTCCTAAAAAAACAATGTCCTGTGGCCAATAATGACTTCAGGCCTGTGGCTCTAACTTCCATTGTCATGAAGTGTTTCGAGAGGCTGATGGTGACTCGGCTCAGGGGGGAGGTGGATGCACACTTAGACTCCCTTCAGTTTGCCTACAAGCGGGGTCGCGGCACTGACGATGCTATCAACAGCATCACACATCTGGTCAGCAAACATCTAGACGGCCCGAAAGCTTATGCACGTGTGTTGTTCGTTGACTTTAGCTCAGCGTTCAACACAATGCAGCCGCACCTGCTTTTGGGTAAACTGAAGGAGATGAATGTGAACCCGTACATCTCGAGGTGGTATCACTCCTTCCTGACACAGCGCACACAGCAAGTCAGGGTCAACAGCTCCCTCTCGGAACCCAGATTGATAAGCACAGGCGCCCCACAGGGCTTCGTCAGCTCCCCGGTCCTCTTCACGTTGTACACAAATGATTGTGTGACATCACACCCAGAGAACTTTATCATTAAGTTCTCTGATGGCACAGCTATCGTCAGCTTGCTGCAGGCCGGCGGTAGCCCACTGGACTATTTCTCAGAAATAGAGAAATTTGTCCAGTGGTGTGACCAGAATCATCTTGTGCTCAATGTGGGGAAGACAGAGGAGGTGATATTTGATCCAAAAACTGTTGGTGACCACAGGCCAGTCGTCATTAAAAGCAACCACATCAGCCAGGTGGGTTCATACAGGTATCTGGGGGTCCACATCGACAACACACTCAGCTGGAGGGTACATGTTGGAAGTCTCTGCTCCAAACTCCAACAGCGTCTCTTCTTCCTACGCAGACTTAGGGTCTATGGAGTGGAGCAGAGGATCATGTTGTTGTTCTACCGGGCTGCATTGGAAAGTATCATCAGATACGGCATTGCGGCCTGGTACGGCAACCTGACTGTGCAGTCAAGGTCACAGATTGCCGGTCTGGTGCGGACTGCCATGAAGATCATGGGGGTCAGGAATCATCCTTCCCTACAGATGCTTTATGAGCGGTCCGTCACCGGACTGGCACAGAAAATTTTTAATGACCCGACTCACATTCTGCATCATGAGTTCCAGCTACTGCCTTCCGGCAGGAGATTCAGGGCCCCTAGAACCAGGCTGAACCGCTACAAGAACTCATTCCTGCCGACATCCATCAAACTGCTTAACAACCGACATTAACTCAGTGGAATAAGATATATATATATATATGGTGCAATGTTGTGTACATACTCATGTGTGTGTATATATATATATAGGAGTGTGTGTGTGTGCTGAAACTGCTCTCTGAATATCCCCCAGTGTGGATGGAAAAATAAACACCGGTAACTGCAGAGACACCAATGCACAACCACCAGTTGCATCTATCAAAGAATCAAACAATTTGGTGAATGAATAGCCTTCACGGTCACGAAGACCACACAACATAGTACCGCAAATCTTATCCACGCAATAGCCATGTCGACCGAGAACCCCTAATTAGGTTAGGCGTCTTGGAAAACTTCACTGACCGCAGGTATTTTCAGATTCTATATATCTGCTCCCACCTTTGAATCAGACTTTCGCTCACCCTCCCTGTTGGGTTTGTCGGTTGAGATGACCTTTTTACAATGCGTAAGATGCATCCAAGTGCTCCCTGCTTCAATCTCTATAGCCGTCGGCGTGGTCAGCAGCACTTGATGAGGGCCTTCCCACTTTGGAGAATTCCAGTGCTTCTTTTTGAGGCTTCGGATCAGTACCCAGTCTCCTGGAGTTACTAGTTCTTCCTGTTGGAGAGAAGCACAATCGCCTTCTGGTAATTTCATCTCTTTTCTCTAATGTTTTTCGCATGTAATCGGCCAAACTGGCTTCGTTGCCACTGTTAATGATAATAAATAATAATAATAATAAAAAAATTTGAGAATAAATTAAAGCCATATGTCGTATACATTCTGTGTATCCGTCCTACCATTCCCCCTGTTGACACATGGGTCACACCATGTGTCAATATAGCGGCCCACTTATAAAGATTTTTATTTAATAAAACAAAAACAAAAAACTTGCAAGTTAAATATTTTTTGTGTATTAAGCTGGCCAGCAAATTCATATTTCGTTATCCACAAATTTAAATGTTTTGTTTTAGAAGGACATTGTTTTTCTACAAACTTGCAGTCCTTACATGTTAACTGTTGTTTCGGGTCTTTCTTGTTGGCTATTTTGCTATTTGTTTTCTCCATGTTGGAGTCAGCGATTCTCTTAAGGAGATTAAACTGACTTTAAATCCCCGAACAAACAATAATGAGGTAGCGAACCTCCACTCACACCGAGGTAGCGAACCTCCACTCACACCCCCTCTTTATTTACGCGCGTAGGACACCGTTGCCCTCTTTTATAGACTCTCTCTGTCTCTCTTTTATAGACTCTCTGTCTCTTTACGCAACATTGACTAGTATTCTTACGGTTTTGATTCACCCCACTTTTATAGACTCCCTCTGTCTATTTCTCAGTCCCCTCTTCCCAGTTTCATAGACTCCCTCTGTCTATTTTTCAGTCCCCTCTTCCCAGTTTCCCCTCTTTCTTTTCCTCAGTTTTATAGACTCACTCTGTCTACTTCCCTGTTTTATAGACTCTCTCGCTGTCTTTTCTGTTTTATAGACTCACTCTGTCTTTTTTAGTTTTAAGTACGTACAGGACACCGTCGCCCTCTTCTCCACGGAGTTTAAACGCGCGTAGGACACCGTCGCCCTTAACTTTAAACGGACACTTATTTACCAAAAATCCGCCAATGAAAATATAAGTGTCCTACCAGTGTTGCCTTCTCTCTTCCTGGCTTGCTTCAACCTTTCAGTCCCCAGAAACAGGGCCGAGGTCCAGTCCCCTAAAATGGGACAGCTGCCGTGGCCACGGTCTTTCTTGGTCGTCGGCTCTGCCTCTGGGCACCTCCGGTATGTTGCAATCCGGCTCGAAGGACCAATTTAAATGTCAGGTTCAGATGTAGACATTTATCAAATAAAGAGAGAAGAAGCATCTGGTTCCAAATTTATTACTCATGATTGGTCATGAGGAAGAGAAAACTGCAGCCTTAGTTTGATCGGTACAGAGTCTCTCTTGGTTCATCACTCAAATAGTCCCCTTATATGTACTAATCGGGGCATCTGATTACATGACAGAAAGAGAAAAACAACTCCTATCTCACTTCACACTCTCTAATGCGGCATGCAAGTCCAGGGACCCTGGCGTTGACGTGCGTCACGTCTTCTTATCAGTTGTCCCCACTCGGCAGCTGAGTCGTCCACTTGCAACTTCACCAAATACAATAACACTCCTTTGCAATACATAGCAATCATAAACAGAAATTACTACACTATTACGTTGACTTGTGTTTCCCAAGAGGCAATTTACTTCAACACGGCAAATGTATAATAATCCTCCAAAATAATTCTTACAGTGTATATGGGTGAATGCAATGTACTTCTCTACACATGTATACTTCTGTGAAGACTTCTGGGAAGTCTTCTACTTATTGCTGCACTTCTTATTTATTTAATTTTAATTTGATCTCTTTCTATTCTGTTGTTTTCTCTTTACTGTAAACTGCAGCTGGACGCAGTCCAGGAAAAAGTTCCCCACGGGGAAAATAAAAGTATATCGTATCGTATCGTATCGTATCGTATCGTATCGTATCGTATGACTGGGACCTCATCTATTTCCACAACAACGTAATCAATGATGTTTTTAAAGTCTTATCGTCATGACTGGGAACTCATCTATTTCCACAACAATGGGCCATTGTCTGTGGTTGAAGTGTCTGTAATCAATGATGTTTTTAAAGTCTTATCTCATGTCCGGTGAGGCTGTTTGGTGGGGGATAAATACAATTATTTGAAACACTATAAATATGTAAGTTACTTTTGGAGTAATCAAGATTTCTGAACGAGAGGTAATTAAAATTATTTCCACTCTTAACAATTCTAATGCCAAGGATGTTTATGGACTACCACTGCCAGTTATTACAGCAATCAGAATAATAATACAAATAAAAAAATTCCAGCAAATTAGACATGTTGAATCGGCGTCGGGGGCATTTGATCACTGTGATTGGCTGTTAGCTAGCAAATTAGCGCACGGGGCAAAAAGAGCAGGTGATAATACGAATAAACAGTACTCAACTCAACTTTATGGTTTTTCAGGACAGCACACGTGAATATTAAAGTCCCCCATAAAGAAAATATGATCATATTTCAGCATTTGCAAAGTCGTTTAAAAAGTCCTCATTGTATTTTGGAGGTGAAGAGGAATAAAATTATTTGTCCTCTTTGCGTGTTCCAAAATTTGAAGACAGATTTAATGTAAGAAAAAACACCTTTGCAAAAATGATTTAATAAAAAAAACATAGATCTCTGGACAACGTGACAGACTCCAAACATCACATAACAGGTGGAATTTCAGAGTCCGAATGTGTCTCTTCTGCGTGGAAAATGGCTTCTTATAGTTAAACAGACCGCCTCTCTTTCATTTGTAGACAAAACATACTCTTTGGGTACTTTTCCGTGAGCGATGGCGCAAACAGAGTCAGGGGTGTGTGTTCGAAGCAGATTCTGTTCTCAAGGACCAAATGTGTTTTCGCACAGAGAAGGAACGTCTAGACCAAATAATATGTCCCAGCTTAAGGTCAAATTATACTGAGTTCAACACTACCTGCTGTACACATCTATAAAACATTTCAACATGGTTAATATAAAGAATTAAAATGTTAATAATGAATAACAATGGTTAATATATGAAATAAGGAATTTAAATGTTAATAATATCTAACAGTCCGCCCTTTGGGCTTATTTAAATAAAGCCCAATAACTAAACATTTAAACATTTTACCAAAGGATTCCAGCGGGATCTTCATCATCGCAATGGCAGGTGCAACATAAGAAGAAGAGAAAAATGAAAACATTCTTTTTAGCAGGAGAGGAGGTCAGTCATATGTCAAAACAATGTGATTCATTAAAATATTTTTTTTCAGTAAAATAAGCATATCACATATGAAGACAATGTGTTGTGATTATGTTCAAAATTGTGGTGGGGGATCCCAGAAATAGCAAATTGGCATGACAGTCAGTATGAGAAAGAGTGTCATTATGTACGCAATTGAAGGCTTGTTGTCGTTTGGACTATGGAAGTTTTTGTTGACGTTTGTCAGTTCCGTTTTCGTTCTTGCGTTTGTTTGTTTGTTTGTTTGTTTGTTTTTTTCAAACAGAGTCCTTCAGCTCTGCGATTGGCTGGCAACCTGTTCAGGTTGCACCCCGCCTACTGCCCGAAGCCAGTTGGGATAGGCTCCAGTACCCTCACAATCATTGTGAGGACAAGCGGTCAAGAAAATGGATGGATGGATGGATGGATGGATCCTTCAGCTCTTTTAGAACCCACATCAACTGCCAGAGATGCAGGGATTGATCACCGGGGTTTGTATTCCCAAGGTGTGACTCATTCTTTGTGGAACGCCCCGGAAAAGGGATACGTTCCTCCTATCTCCAGTGAGGGATGTCCTCAGCGAAACTCAATCTCCATTGAGTGATGTCTTCAGGTCGTCAGGTGGATACTGGAAGCAGCTGACTGGTTTCTCAGTTGGTTCGTCTGGTGGCTCGCTCCTGTCGGTGGGGGTTGAGTAGAAGGCGGACCCGGCAGGTCTGATAGGCAAGATGTGGAACCAGGTGCCCCCGTGGACTGGACCATATTGACCTTTTCATCACCTCATCTGGGTGCAGAATATTTTCATTTAGTCACTAATAAATATACATATTCACATCCCTTCTTTTTGAAAGAGCATCTGGTAGTTTTATTAGTTTGGAGTTAGTAAATGTTAGTAAAGTTCTGTAGGCCTGTCCTGTGGGAAAAAATTCTGTTTGTTGTGACATTCAATTAGAATCCAGCCTTTGGCTGACTTTAATGACCCAAGCACATTCATTAATGCAAAAATGAAAATCTTAGCCAATTCAAATCTGACAAGGCCAATTTTGTTTACAGAGTGTAATGATTATTGGAATGTTTTATTATAGTATTTACTGTTATAGATATGGCATGAATGTGCTTCCAGCCATTAAATAAATGCAACTTTCGCCAACAAATAAAATCAAAAAATAACATCTAACCCCAGGGCCCCAGGGAAAAATAGAAATGGAACATATTCACCTTATTTTTGCCGTCTCTGCCAAAACTTACTCTCCTCCATGGTCAAAAGTCCAATCACCAATTGTCCTCCTGTAAATTTCATTCATTCTCACGGACTATCTATAATTATCACATTGAGACTAACTTATAATTCTATTTTTATTTAATTCAACATGGACTGTTTGTGTCCTTCGCGACAATATACCCAGACCGACCAATAATTCCCCCATCTGAAAAGATCGATTTAGAGGATTTTCAGACTGATTCTAGAACTACAGCAGTAAATCAATTTTTGCTTTAAAAAGAGGGGAAAACTTTACATTTAACCAGTAAATTCGACAATGCGTCCCAAGCAATTTATTTAAATTTCAAAAGAGAATTTGGGAAAATATTAGAAGAGCAAATTTAACAAGCGTCAAATAACGGAAAATATAATTAAGATTGAAATAAATTTTATCCTGTCCTTATTCATATAAGTGAATTTTTAATTTCCGCAACCATGCGAAATTTACTAGTATTATCTTTTGTACTATAGAAATAGAAATATTGTAGCAATTATTATTAATACATAAAGTTACCCTTAGTTTTACCATGTCATTATTAAGCTTGCTAGTCCCCCTTTTGTTGATGTTTGTCCAAAAAGCTGACTGTTTTAAAATAGACAGAGATAAACAAATCAGATCAAATCAGAATAGGCATCAAAAGTTTTAAAATATAATAAATCTGTGTGTATAGCGTGTTGTCAATCAGTTCGTTATATTTACGAAATGTTTTACTGTAAATGTTATCACCTTATATCTGTCAAAAAATAAAGAGTGCAGTGTAAACAGTCAGTATCACATCATATGGTCTGGTATCACTAACTCAAGGAAACATTGTTGGTAGGGGCAGAGTCACCAGCGTAGTGGAGCAGTTGTTTGACAGGACAGTTCGGGATGCAGGAATGCATTAAGGAAGTTTGTGCGGAGCATTGTGTGCATTGGAGCAGTTTTTCATTTATCACATTTTTATGTGAGTTCAGGGTGCAGTCATTGTGGAAACTTTCCACCAGGTGGCGCCAGGAACCTCTGCTGTCCATCAGTTGGTGGCAGGCACAGCAGGTGGAGTGCTGATCAGGGGATGGCCGTACCACGCCCCTCTGCTGGTGGTAGTAGCTGTGGTCTCTTTGCTTGCATCGGTCCAGTTGACCTTATTTTGAAATAATGACCCCGACAAATGACCCTCACTCGACTGAAACATCAAAATCTGCCCCAACAGTATTAGGTTATAACATGTCAGTAAATAGTCAGAAGAACAAAATCCTCCTTTATTTCAAAAAATTAAAAAAAAAATTAAATAAAAAAAAAATAAAAATGATTAAAATAATGAAAGTTTACAATTTTAAATAATTGCTAATTATATTTCAATATTTGTTATGGTTTACAATATTTAATTTAATATGTTTTTCATATCTTCATAAATAATACTTAAGATGAGAAAGGATAGCTTTGCTCTAAAAATTTACGAATATAATACAGAGTCAATTAACCAGTGTGTAGTTTTCAATTAATATTTCTCAATGGAGGCCGCAGCCCGCCTAGTCAGCCTTTGGTCAAACATTAAAGCAGAAATGATTTTTTAATTACATAGCACCTCAAATTATGTCAAAAATGTGATTCTCTCAGATGGCTCCCCCCATGGAATCCAGTCTTCCAGGACTCGCAAGGCCTGCTCCAAACTCTGAAATGGGACTTCAAATGTCGAATTCAAAGGTTAAATATATTCAGGAGAGATTAAAAATTATTTTTCTACTTATAAACATGGGAAAAGCCCCTTTTTAAATTATAATTAGCAAAGGGAGAAAAAGTCTCCTTTTTCATACAAATAATATTACTGGATATTCAATATTCAATATTACTTCACCCCCCGGACGGGAATATGGCACTTGTTGGGAATTCTCTCTTTAATGGGTGTGGGTCCTCATTCTGAAAAGATATTTAAAGTTAAATAATGTTCTCACGCACAAGAATAATTATAAGGGAAAAACAATCATCTTATAACAAAATATTCCACATTAGTTGCTATCCAAATTATTCGTTTTTTTAGTTATTATTATTATTATTAAAATGCGGAAAATATGGCTGAAATATTTCATCTAATAACAATCCAAAAAAGTTAAATATATATTTTCTTATTAAACTTCAAAAGCAGATTAACAATCACACAATTATCATCTTCCTTTTATAAAAAACATTATTACCTCTTTACAAAGGTTGCAAGGTTTTTGGCCATTTTAATTTGGAAAAAGGGTGACACCTGGCGGTCAGAATGAGTCACAACAACTACAATTTCCAACTGACTTGCGTCATTAATTTATAAAAGGGTGACACCTGGCGGTCAGCTAGAGTCGTAGCAACTACAAGCAGTCTTACAGTTATTTATGTTTAATAAGCGTGAGATATGCATCGAAATTTTACAATATTTTAACACTATACCTCTCTATGTTATTTGCATATTAATATTCGTTTGTTTTGTATTAAACATAATTTTAAATATGACGTATTTGCACTCGTGAAGCCAAATTAAGTATTCAACATTAGTCGTTATGAGATTTAAATGAGGTTTTAGAAATTAGTTACGTTAACAATTTATGTAATGTCGTTCAATTATTTAACGCAGACCCTGACGCTCGCGGTTTTAGCGTTAGAAATTTTATTAGTAATTTTACCGTCTAATTAATTTATCCCGTTCAGCGTTTATTAAACGGTTTCATTTATTTTATTACGTAAATTCAAAATCATACGAGCTGTTTGTACGAAACAATCGAAAGTCAATATTACAGTATTAATCATCATTTAATACACTTTTCTTAAAGTTACGTCCGGGATTTTCTTTTATATAAAAATATATATATATTTATAACATTTTTAACGAGCGGTCGTCATCTACGCACACTTAAAGTTAAACTGCCGCCTTTAAAACCATCGAGCAAATGACATATCTTATTAGAATAAATTAACCTTTTTCACAATATAATCAAGTCCCGTCGTTCAATATTAAATACATTTTATATCATTATTTAACGGTAATGTCTAACCCGGAAGGTCTAGTTCCGTCTAGCGGAAGTACTATTAGGTCAAGCCATTCAGTCCTTCAGAATATTTAACATTATTACTTTATTAAAGTTATATAAATGGTTATAACTTCACAGAAATACCTAAAGCTAGCATTCTAGCATTATTCATCATTTCATACACAATCCACGATTATGCCTCGCTTTTGTTTCACTCGAAGAAATTACCGGTTCCATCTCGTATTTTACGTCGAACGCCTGGCGATGCAAGTTTTAATGTTTTTCACCAATAAAATTAACTTACCGTAGATTATAACGGCGCCAAAAGATTTATTCCACCGCAATCGTGCATCCATTTTTGTTTAGTCTTTCAATTCATGGGTCTGTTTTCGTGGGCAAAACTCCGATAGCAACTGCGCATGCGTTCCCATTTGTTCCATAGCGACATCACGTGGTTTAACGGAAGCTCATTTGGGTCCAACCATTCCGCCTCGCGCTCGAACAGAGCCTTTATAATTTCTATTAATCACTGACTCCCGCATTTTATAACCCATTATATTATATTATATTATATTATATTGTAGTTAAGTCATATTAACATTTATAAATGAAGTGACGTCTCACTTATAACAGAATTAGTCAACAACATATCTCATCGCAGTCCCTTTAAGAATAACAGTGACGTCCGACTAGTCTACCAAATACCAAACATACAAATAACACACAACAAATATCATGATCTCTTCTCAAAATAATAAATACTGCTTTAAGTCAATTACGAAGCAGTCTCTCGACTAATATAGCCTGTCTGTTCACAATTATTTGATTAAATTGTGCAGAACCCCTCGTAACGTTACGTACCAATCTCTGGTAATATATCCTCATCTGCGCATTCGTATTTCTGTTGTCTTTCAGCTGAACAGACTTGTCCATGAATATCCATATCCAATCATCCAAGGACCTCGCGATTGATCTCAAAGCGGCGTATTACATCCGTTTTATGTCAACCTGACTACCAACGCTGAATAAATGTTCAAGGATCTTAACGATGTCCCTACAGAGCAGTACTATCTCTGTGTTAGTCGTAGTATTTCCGAAATTTTATCCAAGAACCTCTCGTTTGCGTTTAACAAACTGCTTCCTTGCACAAGGACCTTTAAAAACAAATTATCCAAGTGCCCCCATCTGCGTGAACAAGACTGTTTTACTCTTCAGCTTCTATTATACAAGGAATTTATGTCAATCCTCCAAGTATCTCTCGTCTTGTAAAAACATAGAAATGTTTCTCAAAACTGACTACAAAACGATCGCGTACAATTCAACGTGACAGCATTTTATAAATAATGCTACGTCACCACATATATACTGTATACTTCAAATACCATGGTAAAATCCGAAATCTGGGACTTCGCGTCCAACCAAACAACTTCAAACTTTATTACTATTTTTCTTACATAAATTCCATCTTCAATATAATTTTGCAAGACGAATTTACCAGCCGCAGCGTTCTCAAACAGACAGAATTCCTAAAACGTGGATAAAGTGTCCACTTACCGTGATTAATGTGGCCGGGAATTCTATCCGTCTTTGAACGCCCCCGCTCGTAAAACGTCGCTCTTAGTCGGGGTGCACCATTTGAAGAGGAATAAAATTATTTGTCCTCTTTGCGTGTTCCAAAATTTGAAGACAGATTTAATGTAAGAAAAAACACCTTTGCAAAAATGATTTAATAAAAAAAAACAGAGATCTCTGGACATCGTGACAAACTCCAAACATCACGTAACAGGTGGAATTTCAGAGTCCGAATGTGTCTCTTCCGCGTGGAAAATGGCTTCTTATAGTTAAACAGACCGCCTCTCTTTCATTTGTAGACAAAACATACTCTCTGGGTACTTTTCCGTGAGCGATGGCGCAAACAGAGTCAGGGGTGTGTGTTCGAAGCAGATTCTGTTCTCAAGGACCAAATGTGTTTTCGCACAGAGAAGGAACTTCTAGACCAAATAATATGTCCCAGCTTAAGATCAAATTATACTGAGTTCAACACTACCTGCTTTACACATCTATAAAACATTTCAACATGGTTAATATAAAGAATTAAAATGTTAATAATGTATAACAATGGTTAATATATGAAATAAGGAATTTAAATGTTAATAATATCTAACAGAGGTCAGTAAATGGCACAGCACAGCACAGCACAGTGAAATTGTGAAAGAAAGTGGCTTCAAAGCTGTGATCGATGTGGTCAATAGACATCGTTTACATTTAAATGTGTTTTCGTCCCGACGTCCTCGGAGCGATAAGCACAGCCAGGCGGTAGTAATTCAATTATAGCAGTGGACTCACCAGCGACAGTCCAGGTCTCCATCAAGCAGAGGAAATCCAAGTTGTTGGAAAGGTAAAAACTCCCTCAAAATAAACGTTTTGTTTGTCAATGACCGCGCATTTAACAGTGTGATCCTTGTGGGAGCAGCAGCGGGTGCATGGTTCTTCTGTCCAGCGGTCTCAAGGAAGCTCCTTCAGAAGCTGGAGGTCTGCACCTTATCCAAAACGCGGAGGACAGCATGGCCGAAGCTTTTCGGGTGAACCGACGATTGGTAGCAGCCAGGAGTCGACAGGGTCCAGGATACGCCACAACAGAGTACATCCATGCGTTCAGGAACGAGAAGGGGGCAATGCTTGTTCCAGCAGCCGTTTTCGCTTCACCAGCTGGCTGCCGCGTTTACCCCGTATGAGTTGTTTACGTTTTTATATCCCGCCCCCATAAAGAGGTTGCCAGTTGCCTTTAGGAATAATTACTACTAGTTTCCCTTACCCTACAAGTTGATTATACTTTTAAACCACCCTCGACATGGCCTTTTAACATCTCACTGCTAAATGATACGATACGATACGATATACTTTTATTTTCCCCGTGGGGAACTTTTTCCTGGACTCCGTCCAGCTGCAGTTTACAATAAAGAGAAAACAACAGAATAGAAAGAGATAAAATTAAAATTAAATAAAAAGTGCAGCAGTTAATGTCGGTTGTTAAGCAGTTTGATGGATGTCGGCAGGAATGAGTTCTTGTAGCGGTTCAGCCTGGTTCTGGGGGCCCTGAATCTCCTGCCGGAAGGCAGTAGCTGGAACTCATGATGCACCACCGCACCAGACTGGCAATCTGTGACCTTGACTGGACAGTCAGGTTGCCGTACCAGGCCGCAAAAAAAAAAAAAAGCAATGACTTATCTGATGATACGGCATTGCTTTTTTTTTTTTCCAGGAAAGCTCAGTATTGTTCATTTGATTTGACATCATCACATCATTGCTCTCCTTTTTTTTTTTTATTAAAAAAATAATAATAATTTTTTTTATACATACATATATATATATATATATATATATATATATATATATATATATATATATATATACATATATATACAGTATATATATATATATATATATATATATATATATATATATTTTGTATGTGGGTGAGTATGTGTATGTGCGTGTGTGTGTGCGTGCGAGCGTGTGTGTATTCATCAGTTCACCTAAAGCCTATTAAAAAAAAAATCCCATACTAACTCTTTCACTGCCACTGACGTTTAAAGACGTCAAGTAAAAACCTACGCTTCACTGCCAATGACGTCAAAATACGTCATCCATTTTTTTTTTGAAACGGGTAGAGGAAACCCTTCCGCATGTCTGGTGAAAGTTTCCAGTCTGTCTGTTGTTCCTAATGACTATTTTTGGCCCCTAGAGGGCAGCGATGACTCTCTTTTGACAAGATCGGGTGGGCGTCAGTAGAGGCGGAGCTAGAGCGTCGAGCAGGAGATGAGAATGGAAGACAAAGGAAAAATGGCGGCCGGTCGCGAGGAGCTCACGCCCGAGACGTTTTTTTCAAAGACCAAAAGCATCGCTGAAAAAGCACATTGTTGACGACGATGATCATCATCGATGATGAAGATGAGGGTGGTGACTCCGTGGTTGAGAAGCATTGACGCGGCAGTAGAAGACGTTAGATGGAGCTAGATGGAGGAGGGAACGGGCAATGGTGAGCGTTTGCAAGCAGCTCTACACTTACAAGACGAAAGGCATCGACCAACGCTAAAATAGTACGTTGATGACGACGGTGATCATCCTCGATGATGATGAAGGTGAATCCGAGCTTGACGGCGAAATTGGAACCGCTGACGCGGCGGCTATGACAGTGTCGTAACGCGGAGCGCAACCGAGCACGCACAGGCGGACGTTCGATCGGACGACGAAGAGTGCCCCGAGTCCAATGCATATTCATCGGAGGAAGTGTGTACAGTCTGCTACTTGCTTTTTATTCCCCGGAAAAAAAGGCCGTCAAGAAAGTGTAACGTTTGCACGCAAAACGGACCAATGTGAAAGTGAAAGTAAACTGTTGTGCGAGTCCTGGCGTCTCCTTGCACGCAGGAGAGCATTACAAAAGGAAAAACTGTATTTGAAACATCCACATAATTGTAAGTAGTACCACAGTTGCACACATTTGTAAATAGTTTGCGAAATTGTTTTTTTTTTTTTTTTTTCTCAGGAGAGCTCAGTATTGTTCATTCGATTTGACATCATCATTGCTCTCCTTTTTTTTTTTTTTTTTTTAAAAATCCAACAAATCAATTAAAAAAATGTAATAAATGTTTTTTTTTTTTTTTTAAATACATATACATATATTGTAGGAATTATTTTGGAGGATTATTATACATTTGCCGTGTTGAAGTAAATTGCCTCTTGGGAAACACAAGTCAACGTAATAGTGTAGTAATTTCTGTTTATGATTGCTATGTATTGCAAAGGAGTGTTATTGTATTTGGTGAAGTTGCAAGTGGACGACTCAGCTGCCGAGTGGGGACAACTGATAAGAAGACGAGACGCACGTCAACGCCAGGGTCCCTGGACTTGCATGCCGCATTAGAGAGTGTGAAGTGAGATAGGAGTTGTTTTTCTCTTTCTGTCATGTAATCAGATGCCCCGATTAATACATATAAGGGGACTATTTGAATGATGAACCAAGAGAGACTCTGTACCGATCAAACTGAGGCTGCAGTTTTCTCTTCCTCATGAGTCCTCATGAGTAATAAATTTGGAACCAGATGCTTCTTCTCTCTTTATTTGATAAATGTCTACATCTGAACCTGTCATATATATATACACATATACACACATATATATATATATATACATATATATATATATATATATATATATATATATATACCCTTTTTTTTTGTATGTGGGTGAGTATGTGTATGTGCGTGTGTGTGTGTGTGTGTGTGTGTGTGTGTGTGTGTGCGTGCGTGCGGGCGTGTGTGTATTCATCAGTTCACCTAAAGCCCATTAAAAAAAAAATCCCATACTAATAATATAATATAATAATAAATTGCCAGATGCAGAAACATCAATGTAAGTTATCACGATGTAGTGGCTCTCGCTAACAGACAGAATTAAGTAACCGGAATTAGGTTAAAATATTCTATATACGTAGACCATGTTTGCGAAATTGTTTTGTCAAATTGTTACACTGTTGAATGGAAATAAACGTATTTTGCAATCAAAAAACACTTTTTCATTGTTGGTGAAAGCGTTTTACAGAAGTAAAGCACTATTTAGGTGTTTGTGGCATCATTCATGGACAAAAAGAAGTGTACAATTCACTAGAGTGCATGAAATAACATCATTTCACAAAAAGCTCTTTTTCTCCGTTTTTTGTTTCAAAAGAGAGAATTTCGGTGAAAGTAACCATTTTCTATTGTTGATTACTGAAGAACGGAATAAGGTAGAAACAAACTTTTTTTTCTGATGAAAGATGAGAGTTCAATCTTTCATTTGGTAGTATGTGTGTTTCCAAAACACAACCTTTTCTGTGGACCTTGAAAGATCAGTCAAAATGCTTAAATCGGCTGGGACTGGCGTCATCCCTTTTCTGAAAATGTCTGGCAGTCAAAGAGTTAACTCGATTATAGCGACTTTTTTTTAACTCAAATTTTGAAAATACTAATCAGTAAACTTGTACATGTACACTGTAAGATTTGTATGAACATTTTTTTATTTATCTAAAAATTCAGGCTTATAACTGAGCCTCTGCATTTAACAAACAGGTTGCAGTCTGTTTCATGTTTGAACAGCCTTTTTTCTGATGAAAGCTGAGAGTCCAATCTTTCATTTGGTAGTATGTGTGTTTCCATAGTCCAAACACAACATTTTCTGTGGACCTTGAAAGATCACTCAAAATGCTTAAATCGGCTGGCAGTGGGGACAACCCGTTTCTGAAAACGTCTGACAGTGAAAGAGCTAATAATATAATCTAATAATAAATTGCCAAATGCAGAAACATCAATGTAAGTTATCACGATGTGGTGGCTCTCGCTAACAGACAGAATTAAGTAACCAGAATTAGGTTAAAAAATTCTATATACGTAGACCATGTTTCTATAAATTTTGATATTTGGTTTTTATTTGAGGCAGATATTTTTTCCATTAAAATGTGATTCATGAGGAGGTTAGACCATTGGTCGATATTCAGAGCTTGTTTATTTTTCCAGTTAACAAGAATTGTTTTTTTTGCGAAAGTAAGGGCTACAAGTGTAGATTGAAATTGTTTATGTTGTAAGTCAATTGTTGTTAGGTCACCTAGCAAACACAAGTTTGGAGATAAAGGTATGCTACAGTCCAAAATAGCGGAAAGTTTTTCTAAGACTTTAGTCCAGAAATACATAACCGGAGTACATAACCATAAAGCATGAACATAAGTGTCTGTAGAGTTTTGTAAACATTGGAGACAAATGTCGGAGTCTGAGAGTCCCATTTTCTTCATCATATATTGAGTAATGTATGTTCTGTGAATAATTTTATATTGGATAAGTTGTAAATTTGTGTGTTTTGTCATTTTAAATGCATTTTCACAAACTTGAATCTAAAAGTCAGATTCCGGTGCTATAGACAAGTCTGTCTCCCATTTCGAGGTGGGTAAAGACATTTTATCAGTATATGAAAGTAACTTATATATTTTTGAAAGTTTTTTTGTTGTTGTCGGAGAAAGCTTGTTAATATCTTTAGCTAAAACAGGCGGTTGGAGCGTACCCTGAAGTGTTGGAATTTTTTTCTTTATCATATTTTTAACTTGTAGATAATGTAAAAAATTTCCGTTTTTTATTTTGTATTTTTGGAGCAAGGATGTATATGATATAAACATATTATCTGAGAAGAGATGGTGGAGATGTGTAATTCCTTTCTGTTCCCACACACCTAAATAAAACGGTTGGTTGTTAAGTTGAAAGTCGGGGTTATGCCATAGAGGAGAAAGCCCACAGGGCTCCACTTGGGCTTTTGCAATTTCTAGTGCCTTCCACCAGGCAGTCAGGGTGGCGGAAATCATTGGGTTTTTAAAACAATTATGTCGCTTAATCGATGTTGTAATAAAGAGTAAATCTAGAAGTCTGAGGTTATTACAATCCTTCTGTTCTAGTTCCAGCCAACAGTTAGTGTCTCTGTTGGGTTGTGCCCATAGAACGATATATTGTAGCTGGTTAGCTATATAGTAGTACATAAAATTTGGTGCCTCTAGACCACCTTTGGATTTACTTTTCTGAAGAGTAGATAGACTAATCTTTGCTTTTTTTTTATTCCAGTAAAATTTTGTAACAACTGAGTCCAACAAATGGAACCATTTAGCCGTAGGTTTAAATGGAATCATTGAGAAAAAATAGTTTATTTTGGGTAAAACTTTCATTTTAATGGTGGCTATTCGTCCTATTAGAGAAATAGGAAGATTATTCCAGCGCTCCAAGTCACTATAAATGTTATCCAGAACTGGAGAAAAGTTTAAATGAATTAAATCAGTTAATTTAGGTGAGATTTTTATGCCTAAGTATTTTAAATTACCTATAGGAAATGAGTAGTGTGGGTCCTGGCTTGCAGGGTTCCATGAATTTTCTGTAATAGGTAGAAGTGTTGATTTTGTCCAGTTAATAGAATAATCTGATAACTGTGAGAATTTAGTTATTAAATTAAATACTTCCCCTAACGAAGTAGCCGGCTTTTCTAAATAAAGTAAGATATCATCGGCATATAGATTAATTTTATGTTCTGTTACTCCAGAGTGAATTCCTTGAATCCTTCTTTCCTGGCGTATGGCTAATGCAAGTGGCTCAATAAATATTGCAAATAATAAAGGGGATAGTGGGCATCCCTGTCTTGTGCCTCTCTGTAAAGTAAAGCTCTGAGATATAATCCCATTAGTAGTAACTGTAGCTGTAGATGATACGGTATTGCTGATGATACCTACAGCCCGGTAGAACAACAGCATGATCCTCTGCTCCACTCCATAGACCCTAAGTTGTGCGTAGGAAATAGAGATGCTGTTGGAGTTTGGAGCAGAGACTTCCAACATGTACCCTCCAGCTGAGTGTGTTGTCAATGTGGACCCCCAGATACCTGTATGAACCCACCTGGCTGATGTGATTGCTTTTAATGACGACTGGCCTGTGGTCACCAACAGTTTTTGGATCAAATATCACCTCCTCTGTCTTCCCCACATTGAGCACAAGATGATTCTGGTCACACCACTGAACAAACTTCTCTATTTCTGAGAAATAGTCCAGTGGGCTACCGCCGGCCTGCAACAAGCTGACGATAGCTGTGTCATCAGAGAACTTAATGATAAAGTTCTCATAAAGTGATTAGTTCCAGTCACATTGGAAAAGACCAGAGGGCACGTTTAATCAGTAGTCCTCTAAAGAACTACTGATCAAACGTGGTTGTGGTGGTGACTTTTTACTAGGTGGTAGATGTGGTAGGGGGGAACTCCCCCCCCCCCCCCCAACCCCCAAAAAATGCAAATGCCATGAAAGGTTTACAGTGCTGGGTGGAATGTGTTTGATTTACCTGTTCCTTGCAGGGGCTGAGAACATCACTGTTCTAATTAGAAACTGCTTCTGTGCTGTCTCATAGCAACCTATAAATAGAAATTTCCCAATTAAGCTCTATGGCTGTGATGGCGGCTACAAGTTTAGGCCTCTTTAACAGTGCAGTAAACACGTACAGTGTACAATATTTTTTGTTTCAGTGAGTGTTAAAAGTTGACTGATGGGAAATTAATTTGGTTCATGGCTGGTATTACGTTATAGTTGCATTCAGGATGCAAAACTGTAATCCGGTAGTGGTCAAGCCAAGTAAATTTATTCATCATCTATAGTGTTTACAGTCGCGGCTGAGCAAGAGTATATCCCACCAACTTTGGGCAAGACACGATACACATTGGACTGGTCGCCAAACAGTTGTATGCCAGCCAAGTAAATATCCCAAATAAATAAAACGTTTTAATATTTGGAAATATGGGTGCCATAACTGGGGAGTAATTCTGATTCTTATGAACAAAGAACCCAAATTGTATTTTCAATCAAAGTACGGTGGTGATATTTTTTCACAAGAACTCCAAATCACTGGCAGTGCTTGCTCTCTTACTTGGAAATGCCACACATTAATCCCCAAAATGTATGTAGTATACAGTGGACCAACGCTATTACAGGGATAGGGACTGAGGCACCCTGCATATAGCAAAAATCTCTGTTTAACTCTTTGACTGCCAAAAACGTCAAATAACGTTTAGTAAAATCCTACGGAGGAGCGCCAAAGACGTTAAAAGACGTTCACCAAGTTTTTTGTTTTTTTTTTGGAAACGGGTGGAGGAAAGCCTTGGCCAGCTGTGCTGAAAGTATCAAGCAGATCTAGTTAGTATAATGCCTATTTTTGGCCCCTAGATGGCAGCGATGACTCTCTTTGGACAAGATTGGGTAAGCGTCAGTAGAAGACGTGAGGCGGAGCTAGAGTGTTGAGGGGACAATGGCTGAGGAAGCCATAATAGCGACCGGTTGCAAGCAGCTCACGCTTGAGCATTTTTTTCAAAGACGAAAAGCATCGACTGATCACGGAGAAGACACTGGTTATAGACTACAATGCCACCATGAATGGAGCGGATAAGATGGATCAACCACCCGGTATAGGAACTGAAGGACAATGAGGAAGCCAGACGTAACACCACCGTAACGTCACCGTATCATGATCCTGAGAGTAGACTTGATGGCAACATGGCCAAACACACACTGCAATATATACTTGCTATTCCCCGGAAAAAAAGGCCGGCAAGAAAGTGTATCGTCTGCACGCGAAGGAGCCATCGCATGAAACGAATCTGTTGTGCAAATCCTGCTGCGTCTCCTTGCACGCAGGGGAGTGTTACAAAAAGAAAAACTGTATTTGAAACATCCACACAATTGTAAATAGTACCACGGTTGCACACATTTGTAAATAGTTTGCCAAATTGTTTTGTCAAATTGTTACACTGCTGAATGTAAATAAACGTATTTTGCTATCAAAAAACACTTTTTCATTGTTGGTGGTAGTGTTTTACAGAAGTAAAGCATTGTTTAGGTCAGTGGTGTCCAAACTCGGTCCTCGGGGGCCGGTAGTCCCGCAGGTTTTGGATATTTCTCTCCTCCAACACAGCTGAAGCTCATCAGCAAGCTCTACTAAGCCTGATAACAATCCTGTTGATTGAAACAGGTGCGTTGGAGCAGGGAAACCTCCAAAACCTGCAGGACTACCGGCCCCCGAGGACCGAGTTTGGACACCACTGGTAGGTGTTTGTGGCATCATTCATGGGGGAAAAAAAGTGTCAAATACACTAGAGTGCAAGAAATAATATCGTTTCACAAAAAGCTTGATTTCTCCGTTTTTTGTTTAAAAACGGAGCATTTGGGTGAAACTAACCATTTTCTATTGTTGATTACTGAAAAACGGAATAAGGTAGAAACAAACTTTTTTTTTCTGATGAAAGATGAGAGTTCAATCTTTATTTGGTAGTATGTGTGTTTCCATAGTCCAAACACAAAATGTTCTGTGGACCTTGAAAGATCAGTCAAAATGCTTAAATCGGCTGGCACTGACAGCATCCCTTTTCTGAAAATGTCTGGCAGTCAAAGAGTTAATTGTAAACACCCCCAAATTCTAGGAAAAATTTGGCATATACCTCCAATAAGTGTTTTCCATAAAAAATGAGTTAGGTAGTGACAGTATGTGTGTGTGTTATATATTTCAGTATTGCTTTATTAAGCCATTTGTGTAGAAACACAAGGGGAATTGTTGGGGTATTACCAACAATAGTACCAACAAATTTGATCAGGATAACAGATTAAAATGAAGGTTGTACCCGTTTTACAATTTTGTGAGTTCTTTGAATCTCCTTCAATTAATGAGTCAATTGATTATTAATTTTATAATCAACCCTTATTGGTTTAATAATTAATTATCAAACAATTAATGATTGATCTAATTAATTATTAAACAATTAATTATTAAATTGATTTAATAATTAATTATTAAACTAATAATTATTAAAACAATAATGGTTCATTATAAAATCTATAATCAATTGACTCTTTAATTGAAGGAGACTCAAACTTAATATTTAAATTACTTAGTAAGCCTGCGGAGCACCACATCTACAAATCCAATTCCCAGAAAGTTGGGACACACAAATTGTGAATACAAACTGCAAATGCAATTATGTGGAAGTGACAAATTTCAATATTTTGTTCAGAATAGAACATAGATGACAGGTCAAAAGTTTAAACTGAGAAAATGTATAATTTAAAGGGGAAAATATGTTGATTGTAAATTTCCTGGTGCCAGCAAATCTCAAAAAAGTTGGGACAGGTAGCAATAAGAGGCTAAGTCAATTGCACTTATAAAGTTACCACTAATGAGGTCCATTGACAACTTAATTGGAGTATAAAAAGAGCTTCTTGGAGTGGCAGTGTCTCTCAAAAGTGAAGATGGGTAGAGAATCACCAATTCCTCCAATGTTGCGCAGAAAGATAGTTGAGAAATATCAGAAAAGTGTTTACAAGCGAAAAATTGCAAAAAGGTTGAAGTAATCATCATCTACAGTGCATAACATCATCCAAAGATTCAGAGAATCTGGAACCATCTCTGTGTGTAAGGGTCAAGGCCGAAAAATCATACTGGATGCCCATGATCTTCGGGCCCTTAAACAGCACTGCACCACAATCAGGAATGCTTACTGTAAGAGAAATCACAGAAAGGGCTCAGTAATACTTCCAGAAGACATTGTGGGTGAACACAATCCACCGTGCCAGCCGCCGTTGCCAAATGAAAACCTACAGTACAAAGAAGAAGCCATTTTTAAAACAGACCAGAAAGCGTAGGCGTTTCTCTGGGCCAGGGGTTATTTAAAATGGAGTGTGGCAAAGTGGAAACCTGTTTTGTGGTCAGACGAATCACGATTCGAAGTTCTTTGTGGAAAACGGGGGCGCTATATCATACTGATTAACGAGGACAAGGACAACCCAAGTTGTTATCAGCACTCAGTTTATAAGCCTGCATCTATGATCGTATAGGGATGCATGAGTGCGTGTGGCATGGGCAGCTTCCACATCTGGAAAGGCATCGTTAATGCAGAAAGGTATATTCAGATTCGAGAACAACATATGCTCCCATCCAGGCATCATCACTTTTAGAAAAGATCTTGCATTTCTCAAAACGTTAATGCCAGACCACATGCAAGCACCAATTACAACATCATGGCTGCGTAAGAAAAGGATCCGGGTATTGAAATGGCAACCATGCAGTCCACTTCTTGTACTTATAGAGCACATTTGGCGCATCATAAAGGGGAAGGTGCAACAAAGAAAGCCCAAGACAGTTGAACAGTTAGAGAGACGTGTGTTAGACAAGAACAGGACAGCGTTCCTATTTCTAAACTTGAGAAACTTGTCTCCTCGATCCCCAGACGTTTGCAGACTGTTGTAAGAAAAGGAGGGGATGCCTCACATTAATGAAAATGGCCTTGTCCCAACTTTTTTTTAGATTTGTTGACACCATGGAATTTAAAATCAACATAGTTTTCCCTTAAAAATGATACATTTTCTCAGTTTAAACTTTTGACCTGTTCTCTATGTTCTAATCTGAATAAAATATTACATTTTGGCACTTACACATAATTGCATTCAGTTTTTATTCACAATTTGTATAGTCTCCCAACTTTTTGGGAATTGAGTTTGTATTTTTGATGATTTTATCAGGATAAAAGATGAGAACCTCATTGAATCAGTCATTAAAATGAAGTTTGTACCCTTTTTACAATTTAGTGAGTTCTTTGTTCATCTTAGAGGTTAATATAAATTGATAAAACACACACACAGTAGACATTCAGGTTTTGATTTTGTGCACATTCTAAGCTATTTGGGGAAATCTACTTGGAACTTAAAAGAAGCAAAATTAACTACTGTGATAAGAAATAAAAAAGAAGAATTAAAATGATAAAGTAATCACAGAAAAAAACAAAAACAAGAAAAGAGAAACGGTCTTAACCGAGGTGACGGGACTACTTAATCAAGCCACATGGGACCCACATTTAACTTAATTGTTTAACCCAATTGGATGCACCATTTGTACAGTCTGGTTAATAATTGCACAGTTGCACTTACAGATGGTCTCAGTTTGGCCCGAGAAGCGTAGACGTGTCCTTGAAGAAGAGATGCAGAGAGAAAGGGAGAGAGTTCATACGGCTTCTCAGCTGAGCCTCACGGGAGTCGACCTGCTGCAGCTTCAGAGTGGCTGTATTGGCACAATCTGGCCTTTGCAGGGACAAAAACAGCGTGTTTCGCTGGGCCTGTCGGGGAGTCATGGCTCCCGTGAGTTCGTCGCGTGTATTGATCACGCGATCCGTGTGCTGGTGGTCACGCCAGCCGTGTGCTAGCCCTTTTGCTAGCAGCCGTGCCAGATGAAGAGTGGACCCCAGGGAGCAGGGGGGCCAGCAGTATGAAGAAACCAAGGAAAAAAGCAGCCAAGCGAGCTTCCAAAGGGAAAAGAGAGAGAGAGACAAGCAGGAAGCCTGTTTTTTATAGTGGCTGGGTGGCGTCCTCACCAGGGGTCCGGTCTCGGTTTCCTACAGAGACCTAGGCAGAAATGTACCAGCCTTGGGGTGAGTTTTGGGCGAAGACTCACCAGATTGAATTTGAATTCCATGTTAACCGAGATTCTAAGGTCAAAATTTAATCAATGCAAACACGTACAGTTGAACGCATCAGGAGAAAGGTTACCTAGCTTACAACTGTTAAAATGTGCACACAAATGAAAGTTAAGTGGAGACTATGTCACTCAAAGGAGACATCTTCAAGATTATTCCAATGAATAATCAACAATAGTCAACATTTCAAAAATGGCAATCACATAACATTTCATAATTCCTTGTTCTGTTGCTAAATGAGACACACAGTCAGGAAACATTTCTTTCTGTCACTCAGTCTTCTCAATACAGAGCTGGTGGGGCTGGAGATTTGGGGCTGGGGGGGCTCTTGGTCCCCCAAACCCCCACTGTGGTATGTTCAGGACACAGAAATTAAATTCCTTTGTCTGTGATGAGGTTGAAAAAGTTGCAACCGGCCAATAATCGTTGCAGTCAGCACAAAGTTTTTCTTTGTTAAAGATAAATCGGTCCTTCAGCAAGGTAATTATGTTCCAAACAGTGAACACCGGTCTCCATTTGCAAACATCTTTGGAAAACATTGACCAAACCAATAACATAGTATAACATCAATCCCCCTTTCTTTAATCAATATACGAATATGAAGTCGAAAATAAACAACAATCACTGGTTAATAAACAGTAATCAGGGAGAAAAATGCTTTTGTAATACACAATGCAAAATTAAAATGAAACCAATTAGGTGATTAATCAATTGAATAATCGATTAATTGATTCTAATAATATTCGATAGTGATAGCACTACACATTACCATATTATAATACTTCACAATTTAGCATTCCCATTTGCCCTATTAACTGCAGTTTAATGCTTCTCTGCATCTGCCAATAAACATTTCACTGCAATGAAAAAGTTGTATCTAATCTAATAAAAAATACACTATATGTTCATGAATAAAGTAGACATTTATCTTTTAGGTTTTTATTTTTTATTAATGTTGAACCTGTTGTACCTTATATTTTAAATTCGGTGACATTTATATCTTATAAATGAAAAGTCATATCGCTTTCTGGGCACAATCATCTCCCCGGACCTAAAGTGGGAGCACAACACCACAGCCCTCCAGAAAAAGGCCCAGCAGAGGCTGTATTTTTTTTGCGGCAGCTATGGAAATACAATCTGTCAAGAACTACGATGGTTCCATTTTATACGGCCATCATTGAATCCATCCTCACAAAATCCATCATTATCTGGTTCCCGGCCAAGGCGGCCAGAGATCTTGCCAAGCTGCAGCGGGTGATTGGTTCTGCGGAGAAGGTGATCGGCTGCTCCCTGCCTTCCCTCAAGTCCTTGCACGACTCCAGGGCATTAAGGAGTGCAAGGAAGATTATTACCGACCCTTCACACCCTGGTCATGGCCTCTTTACCTTGCTCCCTTCAAGGCGGTGAAAACACGGCACAGACAGAGCTTTTTCCCCTCAGCAGCCAGGCTAATCAATGACTCTGAACACCCCACACCCCTCCCCTCCCACACACACACAGCCACTACCTAATGTTACTGACACAATGACATTGGCTTTTTACAGAGAGGGAGAGAGATTTTCCTATACTTATTCCTATATTTATTCCTATATACATTAACTAATTTCAACATGCACTGCACTGTTTAATGTCTTTAATGTCTTTTGTCTGTTTGGTTTTGGGTACATATTGTAATGCTGCAACTATTTCCTATGTGTTTCTACACAAATGGCTTGATAAAGAATATTGAAATATTAATATAGCAATCTTAAAAAGCAATTTCAATTTATTTTGTTAGCTTATGTATATCGCCGATAGAGAAGTGATATAAGTCCAGCTCTGTACACAGTAAATTTTGTAGAGTAAATTTTACTCTGAAAAATACTATTTCGGTAAACTTTATACTCGGAAGAGAGTAAAATAATCACATACACACACACACACACACACACACACACACGCACACACACACACACACACACACACGCACACACACACGCACACACACACACACACACACACACACACACACAAACCTCAAGAGTTGAGGAACAATCACAAAACCTTCAGGTTGGGAGACAGCCAACCTAAACACTGACCCATGCCACTCCTATTTGGTGTCAAGATATCACAGGTGTCAGGTGGAATCCTCGTATACCTCAATTTTTGGTCTCTTTTGGGACACATCAGCAATATCCATCCATCTATCCATCCATTTTTGTGACCGCTTATTCCTCACAAGGGTCGCGGGGGTGCTGCAGCCTATTACAGCTGCCTTCGGGCAGTAGGTGGGGTACACCTTGAACTGGTTGCCAGCCAATCCAGGGCACACAGAGACGAACAACCAGTCACACTCAAAATCACACCTAGGGACAATTTAGAGTGTTCAAATAACTTGTCATGCATGTCATTAGAATGTGGGAGGAAACCGGAGTACCTGGAGAAAACCCACACAGGCACAGGGAGGAACAAATTAACTCCACCCAGGAAGGCCAAAGCTCAGACTCAATCTCACGTCATTTGCACTGGTAGGCGGACGTGCTAACCAGTCACCACCGTTCCGCCACATTCGCAGTATGTTGGCTAAAAATAAATCTAGCATTGTTCAAGTGGTAGAGTGGCTGTCTTCCATTCTTAAGGTTGTGGGATCGACTCTGAATCCTTGAGTGTTTTATTGTTGTTGTTGTTTTTTGTATTTTATTCTATTCCAAGTGTAAAAGTTTACTTTGTTTAGAGTGGGACCGAATATAGTATTTTTAGAGTAAAATTTACTAAATGTACTGTGTAACAGCAACTTCTCACACATACAATAAACAGACAACAAAGTAAAACGAGAGCAGCATTTTATAAGTTGAGAGCTTTCACGGTTGTGGTAGAAAAAGGTGGATCCAAATACAGGTGTAATAAAAAAAGGTATTTTATTTATTTAAAAAAACAACAAGACAAAACATGGAATAAGAATTAACAGAACTTCAAAAAACAAGATTCCACAGCATTTGAAATGTAGTCTACTCTTAGCAAGCTGTGATGGTGATAGATGCCTCTCTGAAACTAAGTTACAAATAGTACCATGAGGGACTCCATTACACTGTATTTTACAGATCGAAGTTTTGATTATTCCATTATACTTATGACAAGAAAGAGCCTTCTTACAGTTGTTAAAGAAAGACTTACTATACACAGCGCGCGCACACACACTCAAAAGAATAACATATCGCTATATGATTATTTGTCATACCCTCATTTAGCCTATCCTATAGGCACAAACTACATCATGACGACTCATTTCATTTAAAAATGATCTCCCTCTTTTTGAATCTACAATATAATGCACGCACTAAGCATTTATTTCCATGTCAACACTGCCTTTGTGTGCGTGCGTGCGCGCGCAGTGGATGTGCGGCTCATGCGCAGAGGTTCTTGTCAGACGCACGTGTATTTTGGGTACGCTCTGACGTCAAGAGCGCACACGCTTCATTCAACAGGCTACGAAAGTAAGTTATTTATAACCTGCAGCGTCTCCAGGTTACTCTCCTTGAGTGTACACAAGAAGAATCCAAAGCATCCTCCTCGTCGGAATCAGGCGTCTGAATACACAAAAGCCGCGCTCAGGTGTGCTCATATGCGTCCCACCATATCACAACAAAGGGTAGGCGCCCCGGCTGTAACCGAGGCGAGGTGTGGATGGCTCACAAAAGGGGTTGGGGGGGACAATCCCGCGTGAAGTTTGTATTTTGAATTGCTCGTTTTTTCCCATCCTGCTATGACACAGAGAGGCTGCTTGTGAGCATGCATGGGAAGCCTGTCTTCTGACCAGGTAAGACCAATCTACGATTATATTCAGTCTTCAAACAGTGTCACCGCCTCAGCATCTAAATAAATACTGTACTTAATATTCTACCAGGCAATAACCACTGATTGGCTAATAAAACAAGATTAGCTCTATAAATAGATGCCTGATGGGATGGCGTGTGTAGATTGTGTGGCCAGCTTCTATAAATATAGAAGCATTACTGCTTTTATTTCACTTGATGATTTTAGCTGATTGTTATTTTTCACTATTACAGTGACAGAATCACATAATCACTACTGCTGGCTCTTATTGACAACATCTTCGATTTATGTTTTGTATCATCTGTGTCAACAGTCTTTCATCATTAAATTTTTGTGATAGTCCAACTGCCACCTGCTGGTGTTTCCTCAGCATGACAACACATTTTTAATGTGTACTGTACTTTTGATTTTGTTCCCTTCAAAGCTGTAAAGTCTACACAGAGAAAAGCTGTGCTTGCTGGGGCGATGGCTGACATTCTGGAGCTGCGCACAGACGGGAACTCGCTCCTGAAAGCGGTGTGGCTCAGACGCTTGAGGCTCACCAGACTCCTCCTGGAGGGCGGCGCGTACATCAATGAGAGCAATGAACGTGGCGAGACGCCCCTAATGGTGGCCTGCATATCGACGCACAGTGATCAGCAGAGCGTCAGCAAGTCCAAGCTGGTCAAATATTTGCTGGACAGCCAGGCAGACCCCAACATACAAGACAAAGGAGGCCGGAGCGCCCTGATGCATGCTTGCATCCACAAGGCGGGACACGAGGTGGTGGCCCATCTGCTGAACAACGGGGCTGATCCCAGCCTGGAGGACAGGTGCGGGGCTTCTGCTCTAGTTTATGCCATCAATGCAGATGAAAAGCAAACATTGAAGCTGCTCCTGGATGCTTGCAAGGCTAAAGGCAAAGAGGTTATCATTATCACCACCGATAAGTCGCCATCTGGCACCAAAACTACCAAACAGTATCTAAATGTTCCTCCGTCTCCAGAGCTGGTTGAGAAGTCCTCCCCGGCATACTGCACCTCGCCTTCTGATATTGACATCGCTGCATCTCCCACGATTGAGCAAAAGCAACAAAATACTGTCTTCAGTTTCCAGACTAAGTTGAAAACATCCTGCTCAGCCAACAAACTGGCCAACGGGCCCACGTCACCCATGCGGCGCTTCATGAGCCACAAGCGAGCGCGTTTACCTCAGCTGAAGCGTCTGCAGTCAGAGCCGTGGGGGCTGATAGCGCCCTCCGTGTTGGTCGAACGGGCGAACAGCCATGACGAAAGCAAGAAGGCCAGCTCGGACGAGGACATGGTGGCGGGTGTGAACGGCCTGACTCTGAGTAAAAGGGCCGCTTTGTCTCGGCAAAACAGCGTGGACGGCAAAGAAAGCACTTTCCCACTGGTGGGCGAGCAAGGATGCAAAATGACAACCTCGATGTCAGTTCCCCCGACCTCTAAAGCAGCCTACGAAAGATCGCTGGGTCTGCACCAGCCCCTGGCACGACGCAGCACCGTGCCTGCCGAGCAGGAGAGTGCTAGCGTGGGGCACCCCAGTCTCAGAGATAACTTGCACAAGAGGCGACACGGGAACGACCACTACGACTCAGACTTGCAGCTCTACTCTGACTCAGTCATTCTGGACTCCCCAAAGGTGCCAGTGGAGCGAACGAAACTGAACACTTCCCCTCTGGCCATGTTAACCAGCTCCAGAGAGTCCCTCGACAGCAACGCAAGTACGTCCTCACCCAGCACCATACGCCGGCATCCACCGGGCCTCTTGGAGAGGAGAGGCTCCGGCACCTTGCTCCTAGATCACATCTCCCACACCAGGCCGGGCCACCTGCCCCGACTCAATGTCAACCCCAACCCTCCCATTCCTGACATTGGCGCCAGTAGCAAGCCATCCTCGCCTTTGGCTAGTGGTATTCGATCCTTAGCACCAGTAGCACCAAACACACCAAAGAGAGGCGGGCTTAAGTGCAAGAAGAAGCTTGTGAGAAGACATTCTATGCAAGTGGAGCAGATGAAGCAACTGTCTGACTTTGAGGAGTTAGCTCATTAGTCACTAGGGGTGTTTATGCAGAATTATTAGTGTTAACAGCCTACAATCCAGAGGTGGCAAATCCAGGTCCAGAAAATAAGAACCCTGCCACAGCTTGGCTGTAGCCATTGATGCTAGCTAGCTAGCATCTGCGGCTAAAGCCAAACTGTAGCAGGGTTTCACTTTCTGGACCTGGATTGCCACCTGTGCTACACTCTAAAAAGAGAAAGTGGTAACACACGTTTAAATTAAGTTAATCCAAAGTGAATATATTACATTAATTAAATTAATCCAAAGTAAATATAATATGTTCAATTATTAGTTAATTAAACTTAATATTAGGGATGTTCGATACCACTTTTTTTAGACCGACACCGATACTCAAATGAAATTAACTCATTCACTCGCAGCCATTTTCACTGAAGCAACCCCCTTCGCTCTTGGCTGTTTTACTGGATTTTGAAAGGCCCACAGAAAATTGTGTTCTATTGCTATAAAAACATGGAACCTACCAAAAGAAAGATTAGAGTCTCTTCTTTCATCAGAAAAAACATATTTCTATCTGTTTTTGTTTTTCAGCATTAGCATTAGAATATAGCTAAGTTTCATCATTATTTACAAATCTGTGGGTAAATTAGCTTGTTTGCAACATTGCCATGGTTATCTCTTATACTCTGATGACAACTGCTGGCCGTTTTTTGTAATAACTTCCATTGCTTTAAGCGACCTGTTCAGGTCAGAGGCTGCATCAAAGCCTTCTGTATGATCTAGCATAAAAATAAAAAAAAACATTAAAAAAACTTAGAATTTTTTTCTTTGGGACACTTAAAACATTTAAAATGGAACATATTCATACATTTTTGGGAGCAAATGAGCTAATGGCAATTATATATTTTTAATTTTCATAGAGCACACAATAAAACAAATTTCCAAAAATAGATAAATAAAATGAAACAAATAAAATATATAAATATAAATATCTGGTTGTACAACTTCCTTTTAAGGAATACAGTGAAGTATTAAGAATTACTCAAGCTATTTGGTGTGTGATGTTTAATTATATCTTGTTTTGAAATCCATGTTTTTAATTTGCTCATAGCAGTGCAGTAGTCAATGACAATATACTATATAATATACAAAAAATGTCTGCAGTTCAGAGCTAATTAAATTGTTGAGTACCACTGAAGACTATGTGCTCTCTCACTGGAGCCCCCTAGGGCGGTCAATAAATGCAAAATAACAATTTCAGCCTTTAGTCCCTCACCGAAAAACGGTCACAAGAGCGGGGCCAATGCCAGTATCGATAACCGTTGTGAGTATCGATACCGTGAAATGTGTCCTGGTATCGGTACTCGCCCATCCCTACTTAATATACTCACTTTAGATTAACTGAATTCAATCGTTTGTTACCATCCATCCATCCATTTTCGAAACCGCTTAGTCCTCACAAGGGTCGCGGGGGGCACTGGAGCCTATCCCAGCTGGCTTCGGGCAGTAGGCGGGGTACACCCTGAACTGGTTGCCAGCCAATCGCAGGGCACACAGAGACGAACAACCATCCACACTCACAATCACACCTATGGACAATTTGGAGTGCTCAAATAACCTGCCGTGCATATCTTTGGAATGTGGGAGGAAACCGGAGTACCCGGAGAAAACCCACGCAAGCACGGAGAGAACATGCAAACTCCACCCAGGAAGGCCGAAGCCCGGACTCAATCTCACGTCCTCTGCACTGGGAGGTGTACATGCTAACCAGTCAGCCACCGTGTCGCCCCATCGTGTGTTACCACTTGAAGCAATTTTATAAATTGGTCAACAATTCGGTTTAATCTTAAATTGGTTAATTATTTCTCTTTTTAGAGTGTGCATTGTCGGGAAGTACATCCATGAATAGTTCAGTTGTGTAGACTCACAGGTGTGTAGTTATCGAATAACGAACTGGAAAATGAAGTTACAACAGCAATATACATATATTTAACTCCTTTTGTCGCTTCCCACCTTGAGGATTATCTTTTGACACTATTTCTGCTTTAAATGTATTACAGTCTTGAATGTAAATGACAAGTAATGGCACGCACGCACGCAAGCACACAACACACACACAAATACACTAAGGAAATACATGGCAAGGTAATATGCAGGGACTGTGCACTTTGTGCATATGTAGTTAATTACCACTAACAACGGGCTTGCTCTGGAGTCAAGATGCAGCGTATTAGGCAAACCCAGACTTCCCTTTCCCCAGCCATTTCAACCAGCTACTCTGGCGGGATCCCAAGCGCTCCAAGGCCAGCCGAGAGACATAGTCTCTCCAGTGTGTCCTGGGTCGTCCCGGGGGCCTCCCGCCAGTGGGACATGCCTCTCCAGGAGGCATCCAGGAAGCATCCAAACGAGATGCCCGAGCCACCTCAACTGGCTCCTCTCAACGTGGAGTCGTAGCTCATCCCTGAATCCATCCCGGATGACTGAGCTTCTCACCCTATCTCTAAGGGAGAGCCCGGACACCCTGCGGAGGAAACTCATTTTGGCCGCTTGTATCCGGGATCTTGTTCTTTCGGTCACGACCCACAGTTCGTTACTATAGGTGAGGGTAGGAACGTAGATCGACCAGTAAATCGAGAGCGTCGCCTTTTGGCTCAGTTCCTTCTTCACCACAACGGTCCAATACAGAGTACGCATCACTGTCATCAGACGTTGCACCGATCCGCCTGTTCAATCTCCTGCTCCATCCTGCCCTCACTCGTGAACAAAACAAGATACTTGAACTCCTCCACTTGGGGCAGGATCTGATCCCCGACCCAGAGAGGGCACGCCACCCTTTTCCGACTAAGGACCTTGGTCTCGGATTTGGAGGTGCTGATCTTCATCCTAACCGCTTCAGACTCGGCTGCGAACCGCTCCAGTGACAGTTTGAGGTCACGGCTTGATGAAGCCAACAGCACCACATCATCTGCAAAAAGCTGAGATGCAATACTGAGGCCACCAAACCGGAACCCCTCAACGCTTTGACTGGGCCTAGAAATTCGGTCCATAAAAGTTCTGAACAGAATCGGTGACAAAGGGCAGCCTAAGCAGAGTCCAACCCTCACTGAGAATGAGTCCGACTGACTGTCGGCAATGCGGACCAAACTCTGACGCCGGTCATACAGGGACCTAACAGCCCATATCAGAGGGCTCGGTACCCCATACTCCCGAAGCAACCCCCGCAGGACTCCCCGAGGGACACGGTCGAACACCTTGTCTTAATCCACAAAACACATGTAGGCTGGTTGGGCAAACTCCCATGCACCCTCAAGGACCCTGCCGAGTGTGTAGAGCTGGTCCACGGTTCCACGACTGGGATGAAAACCACACTGCTCCACCTGAATCCGAGATTCGACTTCCCGACGGACTCTCCTCTCCAGCACCACTGAATAGACCTTACCAGAGAGGCAATCGTTGGAGCACACCACCCCGGTCTGCCAATCCAGAGGCACTGTCCCTGATGTCCACGCGATGTTGTAGAGGCGTGTCAACCACGACAGCCCCACAACATTCAGAGCCTTTAGGAGCTCTGGACGGATCTCATCCACCCCCGGGCCTTGCCACTGAGGAGCTTTCCAACCACCTCAGTGACTTCGACCCCAGAGATAGGAGAGCCCACCTCAGCATTGGAGGTCTTCAAAATATTCTCTCCACCGACTCACAACGTCCCGAGTTGAGGTCAGCAGCAAACCCGACCAGAATTTCTTCAAAGCCATCCGGAAGTCATCTTCCATGGCCTCACCGAACTCCTCCCATGTCCGAGTTTTTGCCTCAGGGACCGCAGAAGCTGCATTCCACTTGGCCAGCCGGTACCTGTTAGCTGTCTCCGGAGTTCCACAGGCCAAAAAGGCCCGATAGGACTCATTCAGCTTGACGGCATCCCTTACCGCTGGTGTCTACCAGCGGGTTCAAAGATTGCCGCCACGACAGGCACCGACAACCTTACGGCCACAGCTCCGATTGCCTGCCTCCATAATGGAGGCACGGAACATGGCCCATTTGAACTCAATGTCCCCTGCTTCGCTCGGGACAAGAGACAAGTTCTGCCGGAGGTGGGCGTTGAAACTCTTTCTGACAGGGGATTCCGCCAGACGTTCCCAGCAGACCCTCACAATACGTTTGGGTCTGCCATGTCTGACCGGCATCTTCCCACCACCATGTGGTGATCAGTTGACAGCTCAGCCCCTCTCTTCACCCGAGTGTCCAAAAATGCGGCCGCAAATCCAATGACACGACTACAAAGTCGATCATCAAACTGCGGCCTAGGGTTTCCTGGTGCCAAGTGCACATATGGACACCCCTATATTTAAACATGGTGTTCATTATGGACAATTTGTGACGAGCACAGAAGTCCAATAGCAGAACACCATTCGGGTTCAGTTCGGGGGGTGGGGGGTGGTCGGGGCGTTTCTCCCAATCACGCCCCTCTATATCTTACTGTCATTGCCCACGTGAGCGTTGAAGTCCCCCAGCAGAACAAGGGAGTGCCCAGAGGGAGCGCTCTTCAGCACACCGTCCAAGGACTCCAAAAAGGGTGTGTACTCCGAACTGCTGTTTGGTGCATATGCACATATAACAGTCAGGACCCGTCCCCCTACCCGAAGCCGGAGGGAGGATACCCTCTCGTCTACCGGGGTGAACCCCAACGAACAGGCGCCAAGCCAGGCGGCAATAAGTATGCCCACACCTGCTCTGCATCTCTCACCGTGGGCAACTCCAGAGTGGAAGAGAGTACAACACCTCTCGAGATGATTGGTACCAGAGCCCAAGCCGTGTGTGGAGAAGAATCCGACTATATCTAGTTGGAATTTCTCTGCCTCACACACCAGCTCGGGCTCCTTCCCCACCAGAGAAGTAGCATTCCATATACCAAGAGCTAGCTTCTGAAGCCGGGGATCAGACCGCCGAAGTTCCCGCCTTTAGCCACCACCCAGCTCGCTCACCCGACCCCTTTGGCCCCTTCTACAGGTGGTGAGCCCATAGGAAGGGGGACCCCTGTTGCCTTTTCGGGTTATGAAGGGGGAGGGGGGCCTAATGTGTGAAGGCCTGGCCATCAGAGGCTCGCCTTTGAGTCCCTCTAGGCCTGACTAAAGGAGGGGGGGATCCCAGTGACCCGCGTCCGGACAAGGGAAACCAAGATCCAATATTTTTACTCATCATAAGGGGTCTGTTTGAGCCATGCTTTGTGTGGTCCCTCATCGAGGACCTGTTTGCCATGGGTGACCCTGCCAGCCACAAAATAGCTCCTAGGATCATTGGGACACGCAAACCCCACGATAAGGTGATGACTCACGAGAGTGGCTGGACATTTGATGTATTAAAAACTATTTATAACAAATAAAAAGGATGAAAAACATTTTGGTCATAAAATGTGTTTTAGTTCATCATTAATGTTGGCCTCACGTGGAGTAAATAATATGCCTTAAAAGAAGCAGGTGCAACGATATGTTTTGTGGTACTTTGTTGCAGAGGAGGACGAAAAGGAGGATAAATGTTGCCATTGTAACAGCACATGTACTTAGAATATTTAATTTAATTAAAGCCACATTGGTAATAACTTGGTGATCTAATGTCCTTTCACGCTTCTGGCAATCAAATTTAAGATAATAAAAACTTCCATAATGTCTCCACATCTCATGTTTAAAATAAACACAACAATGTAATCGATTGTATTTTTTTGCAGTTTATTGTATATTCAGAATAAATATCGATCTCTTGAGAATGCCTGATTTATTTACTCTTCCATCACGTAAAATGCTGAGTTGATCCCCAATTAGAAAGGAGACTTCCTCGACCCACTTGTAAATATTGTTTGAAGGAAGGAATAGCCATTAAACAGAAATAGAAATTTCAGGAATCTATACAGTTTAAGTCCAATATATTTCTTTTAAATGCCAAAAGCAATGACTTATCGAGTTGATGGTCATTTGTTTTGATGTCTCCAGAGAGGAAGTGAGTCTGTTATCTGTACTGTATGAGTCATGTGTTTATGTAGTGACACCTACTGGCGAAATTACACATTGACATTGAGTGTGCTGTGATTAAAAATCATGGAGGTCATACAAAGTATTAGATTTAGTCATTTTTGTGGTGGGGTATACTAATTTTTACATCATCCTTATTTGAGTAAAACTGAAAAAATGTGTAATCTAATTTATATTATTACCCTTACTTCCATGTTATAAGTTAACCAGATGTATATTACACTTGGTCTTGCCAACATTTTGAAAATTGTTTTTGTGTTTATTGAGAAATGTAACTTTTAAAGGGGGTGTACTCATTTACGCTGATATATATATATATATATATATAAATTAGAGCTGTCAAACGATACATTTTTTAAATCAGATTAATCACATCTTAGAGTTTCGATCAATCACGATTAATCACTCAATAAAAAAGTTTTTTTTAATCCATATTTTCCCCCCGCCAGATTTGAAGAGCACCGGTTATGTTAGTTCTTTAAACATTTATTGTTCATCTTCAACATTTTTTGATCTACTGCACACGCTCATCCTCCTCTTTTTCTAATCAATGAACTACTTGCATAATTTAAAATTGGGAAAAAAATTACCCCAATATTTTGACAAGACAAATATTCTAAATGTCATACGAAAACATTTATTAAATGCTATACTTTAATACATGTAATTATGTTTATTGCTCAAACCTATGCTACCTTAAACGTAGCCATATATATATATATATATATATATATATATGTGTGTATACATATATATATGAATGTATATATATATATATAAGTAAGTGAACCCTGAGCTGCATTGCTTAAAAAAAGCAGTCAAGTATGATCAGGTAGGACAATTGGTAGCCAAACTAACCACTGAAATGGACCAATGAAATGAGAGGTTTAGCAAATAAATTGTGCATCACTGACTGAAACAAAGACAAAACCACATCACTTAAGTCTTACCCAGGTGAACCCATACAGGCCAGTCATCCTGAGAGGAAAAGAAATCTCAGGGGACCTCAGGAAGTGGATAGTGACAGCACACCTGTCTGGGGAAAGCTATAAAGTCATCCAAATAAAATTGAGCTTCATCATTCCACTGTGAAGCTGATCATCTGCAACTAGAGAACACTGAAAATTACCACAATCCAGCCTAGAAGTGGATGACCTTCTAAAATATCAGCAAGACCCACAAGGCAAATGATAATTCAGGTGAAAGATAACCTGTGCATCTTATCGAGGGATTTGCAGACCTCTTTTGCTGCATCAGGGACACGTGCATGCTTCAAAAATCAGAAGAAAAGTCAATCGACAAGGCTTTCATGGAAGGCTTGCTAGGTAGGAAGGCTTGCTAGGTAGAAGCCTCTACTCACAAAAAAGATCAAAGCTGCCTATCTCAACTTTGCCAGATATTACCTGGACAAACCTGAAGCTTTTTGGAAGTCCCTGCTGTGGACAGATGTTAAGTCATGTTTGGTGAAAAGTCAACATTGTATACTAGCAAAATAACCTTCTCCCTACAGTGACGCAGGGGGGTGAGAATGTTAAGTTCTGGGCTGGCTTTTCATCCTCAGGACCTGGACAACTCCACATAGTCCAGGGAATCATCAATTCAGAGGAATATTGTGAAATCCTGGATCATAACCTGAAGCCGTTCTTTGTGAGGTCACAGCCTGGTAGACGATGGATCATGCAACATGACAATAATCCAAAACATTCCTGCAATACAACCAAGGAATGTCTGAAGAACAGCAAGATTTATGTTATGGATGTGCCCAGTTAAAATACTGACTTAAATTATTTCATAATACTGTGGCGGGACCTGAAGCGGGCAGTTTATGCTAGACTCCCATCCAACCTCCTTCAATTGGCTGCATTTTTCAAGAAAGAGTGGCAAAAATCCCCCCAAATAGATGTCAAAGACTGATAAGTAACTAAAGAAAGTGTTTTGATGAAGTTATCATATCAAAAGGTGCAATATCTAATTAAGTGAGAGGTTCACATACTTTTGCACCCATGAAATCTGAGTTTTTCTTAAATCACCAACTTTTGCTCAATAATGAATTACAATAATATCATTCTTTTTGTTCAAGCCCATTATTTTCAATGTCAGCATTGTAGATTGGGGTATGACTAAACATTTAATAAGGTTATTTCAATATTTTATACCAAAAAATCTGACCATGCCTGAAGGGTTCACAAACTTTTGAGCAGCACTGTATATTCTGCCCCAAGTGGAGGAGTTCAAGTATTTTGGGGTCTTGTTCATGAGTGAGGGCAGGATGGAGCGGGAGATCGACAGGCGGATCGGTGCAGCGTCTGCAGTGATGCGGACTCTGTATCGGTCCGTTGTGGTGAAGAAGGAGCGGAGCCAAAAGGCCAAGCTCTCGATTTACTGGTCGAGCTACGTTCCTACCCTCACCTATGGTCATGAACTGTGGGTCGTGACCGAAAGAACAAGATCCCGGATACAAGTGGCCAAAATGAGTTTCCTCCGCAGGGTGTCCGGGGCTGTCCCTTAGAGATAGGGTGAGAAGCTCAGTCATCCGGGAGGGATTCAGGGATGAGCTACGACTCCACGTTGAGAGGAGCCAGTTGAGGTGGCTCGGGCATCTGGTTCGGATGCCTTCTGTACGCCTCCCTGGAGAGGTGTTAATTGTGATAATTTCTGTAATAATTAAAACATTTAAAAGTTTTTAGATGAGGTATTAGATCTTCCAAAAAAGCAACTCAAATTGTCCAAGATTGAAATTTTATTTATTTCACTCATGTACAAGATAAACAATTAGCAGAAATTCACAATCAACAGAAAAAAGTAAAAACATACACAAAAAAAAAGCAAAGTTTTTCAACTTTTGAAACAGAAGAGCCACAACGAAATCTCTGTCCCTCCTCTGAACAGACATGCAATCATTTCCTCTTCTTATAACACTCAATATTTTGGCTCCCTTACGCACCTTTAAAACAGTTAATTGCTTCTCTTCATTGGATATTTTATCCTACATTGGTGATCATCTTGTCTGGTGAACATTAATATAATTCTGTGCCATTTTGCCAAACTCTAAAACAAATACTCGTTATATGCATATAAAATATAATTTATATTGAGCACTGCGCATAACTTCTGTCTGTCTCAATCACGCAGCCCTAACAATATTGATCAAGTTAGGCATGATCTCCTAAAGGTGCAGTGCTTGAAGGACTGTTATTTTCAGATATTCTACAAATGCAACTACAAAACACCAACCAGCTCAATCATTTATTTGCAGGTTTCATTTTCTTGTATTATCACTCCTGTCCGAATCCCTCTGTCTCCTCAATAGCAAACATTAGTTTCTCTCGTAGCTGCTCCAAACTTCTGTAAGGCGGTAGATCCAAGCGATTAAAGCTATGGAGTAAATAAAGAAGTAAAGGTAGATTATTTGACAAAATTAGTTAAAATTAAGACGCTTCTTGGTGTTGGTGAACTATTTTTATAGCAAAGGGAGTAATGCCGAGCTCAAAGTACACTGCTTTTTTGTCTTTCATGACAGTCAAACTGTCAGATTACCCGAAAAAAATTTGCTCTGTGTCGTGGATTGGACGTGTAGTCACACTACAAGTCTGAAAGTGACCCCACCCAATCATCACCCAAGAGCACCGCGTCGACACTGGTTGTCGGGGAGGCGGAACAAAAAAAAAGAGGCAGGACTGGGAGCGTTTGAATGGAGCACGCGGCCGTGCAACTCTACATAAACATGAGTGCATTGCTCGCGCTCCCTGCTCAGTAGTGTTTAAAATGTGATTTAGCAGCCAATTAGTACTGTATTTGAATTTATTTACATGTGTCAGGGCAATATAGCTTATTTTTTTTAGAAATTTGGGGATGACATATTGTTTTATTCTTTTATCAAACACTGAAATATTATATTGTGTTATTGAATAATTTCTATACTGCTTAAATATTTCTTTGTATTTGACTTTGTTTTATCAAATGTTTTGTGCGCATTTGATACGCACATTCACTCCGAACTGTCCTTCGAGGGGGTAAAAAAAAGATGAATAGCGGAGAGGCTATCACGGCCATCTATAAAAAGATATACGTTTGTCCCAAAGGCGTGATCGATCCTCACAAAATATGTGCCCATCACTACTTTTGACCAAATCTCTGAAATTATTAGGGCTGGTCAGTGTGTGATTGGCGTTTCACTCCCTCTCGCTATTGATCACTGCTGTGGAACCAAAAGGACGATGACATCGGTATGTCACACAGCGACAAGATGAGCGATAATACAGACATGATAGACTTTCGTGGTGGTGGTCGTGAAGCGTCCAAGACACCAGGTGACTAATCGTTGAACGTGTCACACTACACGGGTGACACTGACACTATGTCAAGACTCAAAATCGCTCCGTTTGTCTTCAACACGTCTTTCGGGTCAAAATCGGGCTATTTTCTTGTAGTCTGACCAGGGCATAATGATAATTATGACGGATTAACCATATCCATTTTTTCTATTCTGTTTGTCCAGAATCTTACAACAATATAGCCAAGAATGAATGTGCCGGAACTCCAGTACTATTCTCTAATATTCACCAGTGTTTTGGGTTCTTACCATGTGTGGCTTCTTGGAAGCCAAGTCTCCTTCCCCACTTTGTCTATGCAGAACTTCTGGGGACCATTACTTCCTGCAAGTTTTAAAAAAAAAAGAAGCAGAATGATGTACTACATCTTTAGATACTAAACATCAATATGATTATGTAATGTGATTATGTACAACTTAAGACTTGACTCAATCGAATCTTGACTAACTCTCAACACCGCCACCAAAAGGCCCAATACTCCTTCAGCTTGACGGCATCCTTTATTGCTAGTGTCTACCAAGGGCTACTTACGACCACAGCTCCGGTCAGCCGTCTCAACAATCGAAGTACAAAGCATGGTCCACTCGTACTCAATGTTCCCCGCCTCCCCCGGGACATGGGCGAGGTTCTGCCAGGTGGGAGTTGAAACTCCTTCAGGGGACTTTCCTTATTCCTAGTAGACCTTCACAACACGTTTAGGTCTGCCAGGTCGGACAAGCATCTTCCCCCACCATCGGAGCCAACACACCACGAGGTGGTGATCAGTTAACGGCTCCGCCTTTCTCTTCACACAAGTGTCCAAGATATGCGGCCACAAGTTCCCAAAACAACCACATTGTCCAGGGTTCACCAATTTCGGTCCTCGAGGTCCGGAGTCCTGCAGGTTTTAGATGTTTCCGCCCACTAGCACACCTGATTTATATAATTAACTCACCAGCATGCCTGATAATGATCTTGATTTTTAGTATTAGGTATGTTGGTAGGCGGAAACATCTAAAACCTGCGGGACTCCGGACCTCGCGGGCCGGAATTGGTGAACCCTGACATAGTCTATCATCAGACTTCGGCCTGCCGTGTCCTGGTGCCAAGTGCACGTATGAACACCCTTATGTTTGAACATGGTGTTTTGCTATGAACGACGCATGACAAGCATATAGTTCTAATCTGGTGGGTGTTCCTCCCATTTACGCCCTTCGAGGTCTCATTGTCATTGCCCACGTGAGCATTGGATTATCCCAGCAAAATGATGGGGTCCCCAGCAGGAGTCAGGACCTGTCCCGCCACCCGAAGGCAGAGGGAAGCCAGTCCAACCCCTCTCAAGAGGACTGGTACCAGAGCAAAAATTGTGTGTCAAGGTGAGCCCAACTATGTCCAGCCAGAACTTCTTGACCTTGACACAAGCTTGGGCTTTTTCCCTGCCAGGGAGGTGACTCTCCCTCGAGCCAGGTTCTATGGCCGGGGACCGCCTTCGGCCATCACTAAGCTCACGCTGCACCCGAGCCCTATGGTCTCTCTCACAGGTGGTGAGTCCATGACATGGGGGACTCACCACCCGGCCCAATGGGTACAGACCCAGACCCCAGGTGCTCGTCTTTGAGTCCTTGGCCTGGCTCCAAATGGGGGCAGTAGCAGAAAGCCTACCTACATTAGGTCTAAATGTTTCTTTCCTACGGACCTTTTACTGTCTGTTTCCACAGTGTTTATTCTCATGGGGATCTGTTGATTATGTCTGGATCAACATACTTTCTGATCCAAGGAAGCGTTAAAATGCTCAAAAGGGAAATTAAAATAAATAGACACAAAAAAACACACCTATTTTCACGAAAATAATCCCCTTCACTCCCGGCTGTTTTACTGGATTTTGACTGATTTTGCAAGGCCCACAGAATATTGTGTTCTATTGCTAAAAAAACTACGAAAAGAAAGATTAAAGTCTCTTCTTTCATGAGGGAAAAATATATAATTATATCTGTTTCCATTTTGCAGTAATTAGCATTAGAATATAGCTAAATTGATAACTTACATTGATGTTTCTGCATTTGGCAATTTATTATTACATTATATTATTAGTATGGGATTTTTTTTAATGGGCTTTAGGTGAACTGATGAATACACACACGCATGCACACACACGTTTGTGGCAGCTGACTCGACTTCAAATTGACACTGGACTGTTCTAGCCTTTAGGACACTAAACCACACAGATAGACTGTAGCACAATAGTCAATTTCCAGTGCTCATGCGCACTGGCGCACTGCTAATGTGCAGCCCTGATTATAACTTTTTTGCTTCTAACTGTAGTAACTGCACAACACAACCTTTATTTGCATACGTCAGCTGAACCAAATTCAAATTCCCAGTTCCACATGATTGACAAAAAAATCTTCAGAGCTGTGTGAACCTGTACCAATAAGCTCAGAGAAGCCTCCAACAGGCAGACGACAGGTCCCTGTAACAAACTGAAGAAGACGGATTCTCTTCTCGTTGTCCATCTCTTTTACCACCTGGAGGAACACGAACACTGGATCTTACTAACAATTGGCACCAATGAGTCACACAATAACAGTTATCACATCCTTACTCATAAGACACCTATTGAGTTTTTGTAATTACAAAATATGTAGAAAGTGAAATAGGATAGGGGAATAGCTCCTTGCGCACACCTGCCAAAACCAGTGGATCTGTTTGGTGTTCTTGGTATAATGTCGGTAGATGGTGTTCTTCTGCCAGTCCACCAAATCAATCTCCTGCATCCCACACAGCATTAGCTGACAAAGCAAAGCAGATAAATTAGTCCGCCAACAGAAGGTATGTGTGTGGTTTAAAACGTACAGTATTTGTCGTCTCTTTTTGTAATTTTGACCAACATGTTTTAGTGTGTATATGGCAAATACAAAATCTTGAATCATGAATTTGCCAAAATAAGCTCAGACAAAAACAAGTGGAAGTGGAATGCTATTATTATACACCACTACTGAAATATGGTCTATGTACACATAATAGTCTAAACATGGTATAGCGATTAATACTGTAGTTGTGGAATAAGAATTAAGTAAACAAATCTACTGTTTTCAGCCATCCAAGAAGGCTGACATAATGCAGCACTGCCACTTGCTGTTGACTAAAAATTGACAAAGTGCCCACAAGCCAGAAAACAGGTAACTTCACTTGAATTCCGCTTCAAATATGAGGGAAGATTTGGTGTGGTCTCACCTCCAACTCCTTCTCATCAAAGTAGCGAAGCCATTCTAGAGGAACTACCTCATTGAAGCCCTCCAAAAAGGCTTTGGTTTGTTCCTCCACCCCACGTGTGAACCTCCAGTCTGTAAGTAAGCTGATGCGAAGAGAAACATTGTATTTTTAGGGTTTAAATGGCTACCGTTTAGATGATTCATTCTGAGTATAATGTCGAGACGTCGCCGGTTATTTTTGAAACCAAATCCAACCCATCCATCCCTCCATTTTCTTAACCGCTTAGTCCTTACAAGGGTCGCTAGAGCTTATCCCAGCTGGCTTCGGGCAGTAGGCGGGGTACACCCTGAACTGGTTGCCAGCCAATCGCAGGGCACATAGAGACGAACAACCATCCACACTCACAATCACACCTATGGACAATTTAGAGTATTCAATTAACCTGCCATGAATGTCTTTGGAATGTGGGAGGAAACCGGAGTACCCGGAGAAAACTAACGCAAGCACGGGGAGAACATGCAAACTCCACCCAGGAAGGCCGAAGCCCGGACTCGATCTCACATCCTCTGCACTGGGAGGCGGACGTGCTAACCACCGTTAGCCACCGTGCCGCCTCAAATACATTGGAAAATTGGAGCGGTGTAAATCTGATATATTCTGTAGGAGTTGTTATGTTATTGTGATGATGCTTTCAACGAACTTTGTGATTCTTATTTTTTCTTTCTTTTTTCCCTTGCTTCATCATCGCCACTCTTAACCTTAAAAATAAAAAAATAAAATATGTGTTAATGTTTTCATCATTCACACAATATTAATAAAAATAACATAAATAGAATTAATAGAATAACATGTGCGACGGAAATCTCAGTTCCGGAGAAATCCGTCAATCTGTTTTTTTGTTTTTGTTTTGTTTGTTTGTTTAAAAAAAAGAAGATGCTTTTAATGAAAACAAAAATCCCGGAGTGTGGATAACAGGGCAAAACGCAAAAATATATATTTTATTTGCATAAACCCTGACTCCATGTAGACACGGCTTTAGCATCGCATCAATTAATTGTTGGTTTCATTTTCCCCTACATGCTGAACTATGAGGAATGAGATGGTTGTTTACCTGATGTATTCCTCCTTATTCTCCTCATTGACCAGTATGTTTTCTCCGTCATCCTTCAGCTGGTGGGTGGACACTTTTCCGAGGATCTCCATGTCCTGTGCAAAATACAACTCTACACCACATTCTTCCAAGCTGTTCTCTCTGGAGACAAGAAGGACATATTTTATTAACTCATTCTCTCCCAGCCATTTTCACTGAAGAAACCCCCTTCATTACCAGCTGTTTTACTGGATTTTGACTGATTTTGCAAGGCCCACAGAATATTACTACAGCTTTATTGTCAGACTCAAGTCCATTAAAACCAACCAACAAACAATACAACAAAACACAAGAAACCCAACACACTAAAATAAGCACACAACAAATTAACCCTTGGTTTAAAAAACATACAGTTCATGTAACCAATATTTCCAGAACATTGAAGTGTACCTAAAATCACTTAGAGAGGGATCATTTATCGACTTTATAATTCCGTTATTAGAGCTGTTAATTCTGCACATACATTTATACATAAAATTCCTTAAAAGTGCATGAAATGTTGGAACGTTTGAGGAAACAAACAAGAGACTTACACTCTCCCACCTATGATATTTTTTAACAGGATTCTGAGTGCATCATGATGTGCAACCTTAATCTTATTAATTTTCCCTTTGCTATAGTTGCGCCATAGATGTGGGGAGTATAATGGAATACAGTAGGTTCTGAAGAGTTCAATTTTGACATCATCAGAACACATACTAAATTTCCACGCAAGAACATTTGCTTGGGCATATAGCTTCCTGCACTGTCGCAGCACGTCATCATCATCACTTAAATCATCCCTCAAAACATGGCCCAGATATTTAACCTTTGATACAATATGAAGTTCTTGTTTGGACAAATAAAAAGATGGAAATATTTGCTTTTTATCTACCTTAGATTTAATTATCATTACCACAGTTTTCCTGGGGTTATATTGGATGTCATATTGCACCCCATACTCAGCACATACTTTAATTAGTTGCTGTAGACCGGCCCTTTTAAGGTGTCATAAATACTAAGTCATCTGCAGATATTAAATGATTAATGAGTCTGTCACCCACCATACAGCCTTACAGTCACATAATTTCTTTGACAGTTCGTCCATGTACAAATTGAACAGGACCGTTGACAATATCCCCCCGTCTTACCCCATTGGTGACAGGAAAACTTGTTGATACAGTCGTCCCCCATCTAACTTGAATTGTTTGTTTAGTATACCAGTAGTGCATAATACGTAGTAAGTATGAAGGAACCCCTCATTCTTGCAGTTTAATAAAGAGTTTGCCATAGTTGATGCGATCAAAAGCCTTAGATGCATCTAAAAAGCACAAAAACACAGTTGAGTTGTGCCTATTATATTTGGACACCATTTATTTTAATGTGTAGACACATAAGTCTGTGCTATGTTCATTTTTAAAACAAAATTGATATTCAGAACTCATTATATATCCCTAGAGCCTAATAAATTCACTCTAAGACGTTAGATAATGTACTTGCAATTGGTCTATAACTATCTAAGCTTAACTTTACATGTTTTATCTTTAAGTACTGGCACCAGAATTACGGCCAGCATGGATTCAGGCAGTACGCCATGTGATAGAAAGCTAGAAAAAACAAATAGAGAGCAGCACGAATATTCTTTTGCTAGCATACTTCAGGTGTTTAGCTGTAACCTGATCAGAACCGCATGATTTGTTTAGTGCCAATTTTCCAATAGCATAGCACACTTCATCTGGTTTAATCACCATACCATTATTAGCGTCAACCGTACATATATTAAAATCAGCACTCTGAACACAGTTCAAAGCTGACTGTAATACCTTCGGCATAACTCAGCAATGTCTTTATCTCCAGAAATCACAACAATATTAGACGACCGGGGTATTTTACTGTTGTTAATTTGTTTAACTTTTTTTTCAGAAGGCAGTACTGTCTTTTTGCCCATGTTTTCCTGCCATAGAGTTTGCTCTCAACATCTGTTCATTCTTCCTAATAAAACACAGCGCATACTTAAACTTAGCATTTGCTTCTTTCTTCTTTTCAAACTGTGGCCCATATCTTACTTTACCAGCCAATACCCATTTTTGAGTGGCATCTTTAGCCTCTGAATGTAAAACAGACACATGCTCACTCCAACCAGGCATAATCTTATGCTTCGTCTTCTCAGTGATAAGAAAACTGTTATCATTAAGAAGCACTGTCACTATCTGTTCATACATGTTGAATACAGCCATGCAATGTTTTTGTTTTGTTTTTTAAGTTTCTGTCATCGCATATGATAGCTTCACATGGGATGCCAGCATTACTCAGGGTTATATCAGTTTGATAATTATACTGCCAGAGATCATAATCTGATTTTTTTCCACAGTCTAGTTTTCTACATGTACCATCATTGCAGAAGTGTCAGAGAAACTGGAATATGATCCGCAATAGCTAGGCTATATAAGATCTCAGCTCCCACCAAGCAGTTGTGTGCATCAGCTGTGCATGTACAGTGATCCAGCCAAGATGTTGTATGCCAAGCTTCACTAATATAGGTATAACTATCATCTGGTAAGATTTCTCAGTTGAACGCATAAGCTTATCATTCCCACAAAACTCCTTCAAATGTCGCCCAAACAAGGACCGATCATCTGATATATCGGCATTCATATCACTCATTAAAAAGATACACGTGTATTCATCTTTAATAAAATAACTGATAAAAGCTAGCCTATTAAGACATTCACTTTCATTCTGGTAAGATTCATAGGGTGTATAAACATTTAAAATAATAAAAGTATTCCTATCATGTGTAACTTTAACTGCAATGGCTCAGTCAACCTCAAGTCAAATTAAAGAAATGAATGGGTCAAATTTCCTATGCCACAAAATTGCTACCCCACCAGGTATTCTGCCGCGCATTATACCCAAGCTCAAATCAGTTGTGGACTCCCCTGCCCATAGAAGTCACTGTGCACAGTATTGAGTTTGTCCAGATCCTGTACAAATAACATAGTCTCTGTGTACATAGAATATCAAAACTCTCAAAGAGTGCGTCAACAATAAGCCGTGTTTTATCCCCAGCCCCTTGCCCATTAGGCAGTCCATGCAAATTGTATGACACAACTTTCACCAATTTCATTTTTTACATTTATTGTTTTACCTGTCTTGGTTGTTGTCTAATTTTTGCTCTTTGCACATAGCGGTGGTTGTTTTTCAGTGGATGGATGGATGGATGACATGTGTAAGAGAAGGGAGCAAGAGTATGCTCCTTGTAAATAATAATAATAAGAAGAATCTTTACAAAAACAATACAGATTGGATGAGATGAATGTTTTGAATTTGAAATGGGAAGGATGTGAATTTATTTAGTTTAATATGTCATTGGCAATTAATAGGGTTTTTCTTTGTAGGACATTTAGTGAAGACATTTTTTGGGGTGAATGGTGAATCTCAATATACTGCAATAAATAATCAAGCTCATAAATATAGATTATAAAACAAACCAACAGCCATGAACCTACAGCTGTCACTTTCTTTAGGCTTAAAGTAATACACCACTTAAAACTCTTTTGCTATTATTCGTATTAGGCATTGTATAAAAAGAATAAAAGTGTCAATATCTCTGGAATCTTATTCCCTGAATTTCTTTTTTTTATCTGATTAAGTATCATAACATAACATAACATACCCTGGGCAACGGCATTGCCCAGGTCACATGATTGCGACGACGTATCAGGTGCGTAAACAACAGCTGCCTTATTTGATTTGAATGGAGGTTTGTTGACGTAATGGGCAAGAAAAATGCTGGCTTCTATGCCAAATACTGTGCCAATTCTAATCGGAGTAATTCTTAGTATGTCAGGTTTGATGCCCTTCGGTGGAGGAGTGGGGTGTTGGGGGTAGCTTCTCCTAATGTAGGGGAACGCACGCGGAGCTCAACAATATGTAGCAGGTCTAGCAAGTAAAAGTGAGCTGGATGTTTACTGTCCAGGTTAGGGACTGTACCTTCGTAGGTCTTTCAATGGGGGATTTCGACCCCTTGGGAGCCCGCCATTCATTTCAATGGGGGATTTCGACCCCTGGGAGCCCGCCATTTTTTTCAATGGGGGATTTCGACCCCTGGGAGCCCGCCATTCATTTCAATGGGGGATTTCGACCCCTGTGAGCCCGCCATACAAATTTGTGTATTTGTCCACAAATTACATTTCCAAGGTGACCAATGTAGTCCTACATACATCATCTGAATGCATTCTCCTTATCAGCCACAGTTTCCTCTTTACTTTCGGCTGGACACAAATAATTGGTGAGTCCCCCTTAGCTGTACTGCTTTTGAAGAAGTGGTTCTTTCTATAGGGCTATTTCCCTCTTTGCCCTCCGTCATGGGATGCAATGATTCCTCATGAGTCTCTTTGTCGTCATGCCATGTTATTCTATGCATGTTTACAGCATGCAATATGTCACGATGATCAAGTCGATGACTGTCCAAAAATGGTCGCTACTGTACTTATTAATGCTAAAATATCCCTAAAAAGTACCTTAAAATCAGAATCGCTCAACATAAATAGATTTTTTTTCAGGGAAGAGTTTAAGGGTTCCAGGTTAAAGTACCACTGATTATCACATTAACCATTTTACAGAATAGCTGGTTGGTTTTGAATTAATGGTGTGTCGCTTTAAAAAGCAGGATAAAAAAAAAATCTGTGAAATAGCAGGACCTCAATGGAATCAGCGATGGAGGGGGTTTACTGTAGAGTACGTTATGTGTCGGCAGGTGAATGATGTTAATGCACTTTTGTTCACAAAAGCACCTTCTATAAATATGTGAAGACTAATTTAAATACTTACTTGACCCACATGATGGAGTTATAAAACTCAGGGTCGATGGACTCCAAGTCTTTGAGTGTGTTTTTTTTGTCCAGCATTCGCTTGTAAAACGGAAGTGTGAAACCTGTGTCGATGAATTTCCCATGGTAGAGAGCCTGCAAGGAGTATTTTAATATTTAGTCAATATTCACAGTTTTGTTATACTTGTCATATTTTCACACAGAAACAACGGTTATAAAAGTGGAAGATATGACACCGTAACTCGATCCAACAGAGTTGAACAACTGGAGTTTCAGCATATCTCACAATTTCTTGATTTCTTTCCCCAAAAAATTTATGCCACCACAGAAGGGTAGTAGAAGAAGAGAAGAACCATAACGGAGCTGTGATCAGCTAAAAAGGGCCCTTGCAGCCATTAATACATTACAGCTTCCAAAGAAACACCAACAACTACAGCTGCGAGCAGCTATGAAGGGTCCTCGCACCCTGAGCAGTTTGTGGTACAGTACTTCATTGGAATGTGATTTTTTTTAAATGTTTCATTTAATGGCACAATAAACCTTTACATATGGATTTATTTATTTTTTGGGGGGCCAGAAATGTGTATAATTTAATGAGTTTTCGTGCATGGTTAGACCACCTATATCAGCATACTTTTTCTTGGCAAACAACACAAAGCCACAGCAACAGCATGCGGCGAAGTAAAACGTTTTGGTTATATAAAAATATAGGAAAATTGGTACATTAATACACGTGTTCCATATTAAGTTTAAATGAATAAATGTTGCTAGTCTTCCTCTGTTTTAATTTTTCTTAGCAAGACACAGTGTCCAATCACTGGTGAACTATTTTTAGAACAGACTTGAATTCGTGGGACACCTACACATGTACACTTTTTTTTTATAAAGTTAAATTGTGCAAGACACCAGTGTCTCTTTTCTCCGCTCCCCCCACTCTCTCCTCGTGCACTTAATTGAAGCAATTAACTTCAGAGGCTGCTGCCTCACAGCCCTGCAAGCAACGAGTGGTTAACTGCCTACTTACAAATTAATGTGCAATATAGACTCTGACGCCATATCGATATGTGTTTTGTAAAGAGGCCTGCAACAATATATTGCCGTATCCAGGCTTGGGGAGTAACGGAATACATGTACCGCCGCTACGTAATCAGATTATTATTATTTTTTTTAACTGTATTCCCTTACAGTTACAGGAAAAAACATGTATTCAGATTACAGGTACATTTATTAAAAATGGGGATTACTTTGATGGCGACCGGTATTCACTGGAACTTACTCGGAGCGAAAGTTTGAGTTGAAAGTCCAACGGCATGCTACGCACTGTAGCTTCTTGCTAGCTAGCCCACTAGCCTACAACCATAATGTGAATTACACCTTCCAAACAAATATTGCTCCCACCAATTCCCCATTTAAACATTATACACAACATATACACGGCTAAACTTGTAACTGGGATAAAAGTTAATTTTATCTATCTATCTACAGTATCTATCTATGTATCTATCTATCTATCTATCTATCTATATATGCTTTCAGTGATAGTTCAAAAACAGCATATGGACATCAATCAATCAACCAACCAACCAACCAACCAACCAACCAACCAACCAACCAACCAATCAATCAATCAATCTATAGCTTACATGCTTTTTAATTACACAAGGATTTTTGCCATTTGTATCACCCCCGCAAATAGCAAGGGCACATTGTATAGAATATATATTGTGGTGATATTTATTTTTTATCATCTAGGTCAAACTAGAGCAGGTTTTGTTGTCATATAAATGAATCTTAACAATTTGCGGCACTGTAATGACCAAGCCCTTTGCCGAAACATGTAACATCATGAAGGCCTTAACATTCTTTTGAGCAAATATGAGGTAGGTCCAATTAACTCGCTTGGAGAAAAACGGGAAAAAAACATGTATTTGCCAGCACGCGGCGCTAACACTATAATGAAAAATACGTTTGTGAAAGTCGTGGCGGCCTTAAACAGATCCAGGGGCGAGCCCTATCGTCCCGCTGGGCTGTTCCCATATGCCCGCCGGGGTCCCGGTGGGGGGTTGGGTGGGGGTGTGGTGGGCTGGTGCGTCTCCTGTCCCCGCCCGGTTGGGACGGGCCCCGCTGGTCGCTCCTCTTAACTCAATGCACTAGTTTTGGGTGGGGAGTCATCGGTTGGGGCAGACCGCAGTATTAAGCAGTGCTGCGGTCCCCCATCTGTATCACCGAGGCGCCACCACGCCCCATACCCCCTTTTTTTTTATGCACCACATACACTCATTGGCACGTCTGGGAAGCAGGTGGATCGGAGAGGGGGGGGATATCCTTTTCCCCTGCTCCATCTCACCTGCTCCCAATTTTAATCCACCACACACACACACACTTGTATATACACTGGGCGGGGTCACATCCACGATGTAGGCGTAGAGTTTCACCAGTCGGCAAGTTGGCGAACTCAGTAACAGGGTTAGCTTTCACTAGGTACGATGGCATGACGACCGGGGCCTTTCCCCGCTGGGCCTGGGGTTCGAGGGTGATGCCAATCTTCCAGTGCTCCCATCTCCCCTTCCGCCCCCAGTGTTCCGCCCCACCACGCAGCTGGAGGTGGGGGCCTGGGGGCGGTTGGGGCTGGGTTGTGGTGGGTGGCGTGTGTGGATGTGGGGGGCGGGGGCCTGCTGTGCCCCATTCTGCTGCGTTGGGCTTGGGGCGCGGTCCGTGTTGGGGTGGGTGGCGCTCCTGGCTCCTGGCTTTGCTCTCCGGCCGGTGGCCCCCGCGGGGCCCAGGGGTTGTGCCTTGGCACTGCCGTGGCCTGGGGGGCCCTGGGGGGGTTGTGCTTTCTCTGTCCTGGCTGGGGTCGACGGCTCCCCTCTTTGGTGGAGGTTTTCATGCATGCCAGATCCACCACACCAGCATCTATCGAAATTCAAACACAATCTGCTTCTTCCTCTGGCCGTTGAATCGGTGGAGGCTGATGTCTGTGGATCTCACTCTGCTTCATCTATCCTTCCTTCCTTTCCTCAGTCTTTCCTTTGGTCTCTTGAGGTCTCCCTAATTTGTTGGAATTTAGATGTTTCTGGGGTTGGTGAAAGATTCTGGTTGGTAACCCGGTGGGTAGTAGGTGATGTTCACATTCAACAGCGCCCCCTGCTGTAAAGTTTACTGGCATTTGTGTGTAAATTACTGGGCATTTGCGTGTGAATCTGCTAGGCGAAATATTAGTGCCAAAAGTCATGTGACAGTGGTAAGATAGTGCCAAAAGTAACGTGACTGTAATCCGTAGTTGTAGAATTGTTTTTTTTTTGTATGTGAAGGACATTTATTCGTATTGAAAGGTTTTAGTTTGTACTTGAAGGATATTTTATTTTTGCAATTGAAGACATTTCTTTGTATGTTTGAAAAATGCTGTATTAGTTTCTGAGGCAGGATGTATTTGTTTGATAGTTACAGTTCTTACGTGCAAAACAAACTTAGGTGGTTTGTGAATTGCTGGGTGTGAGTAAATCACGTTTTTTGTGTTTGAGGGGTTTTGGCATGATTTTAACTCCACATCCTTCCACATCCGATGCCTTCAGCGTAACTTAGGTCTCAAATGGGTGGATCGCACCCCTCATGTCGATATTCTAGCAAGATCAGGACGTCTGAGTATAGAGGCCACCATCATCCAGCAGCAGCTTCGATGGGTTGGCTACGTCATCCAGATGCTCCTATGACTGAACACCGGTCATCATCCTGCAGGTGGCCAATGGAAATGATATAAAGACCACCTGAAAGGTGTCCTGAAGAAATGTGGCATTCTGCCAGGCAACCTGGAGGCCATTCACAGCGTTGATATGTGAATATTCGTTTTTTGTGTTGTTTTTTTAATGCGGTACTGACAAACTGAGTTTTAAGTTGCAAAAATGTATTAGTCTTTAAAAGAGCTTTCAGTTGCTTTTATGGTAGAAAATGTTTTGTGAGTGAACATTTATTGTTTACCTACTGAACAATGAAAGACTTACATTTAAAAAATATTCAATATTTATTAATGTAACTTGTTACAGTAGTCCTAATATGTCTATCGAACGCTAATTGGGACACGTCAACTCACCATAGCTATGAACCGTCCAATGAAGCGAAAGTACATGAGGTGGTCTGGGTTGATGGAGGAGGCTGGGTTGATCTGCAGGCAGTAGTTGTTCTTGCCAGCATACTCAAACAGACAGTACATAGGGTTCAAAACTTCATGGGAGAGCAGGAAGAACCACTCCCTGAAGAGCAACAGCACAAATGCAGTTGAGTTAAAAGGCAATTGAAGATTGGGACTACAGTAAGTAATACAGAAAAAAAAATACATATATATATATATATATATATATATATATATATATATTAGGGGTGGTAGACAAAAAAAATCTGCAATATAATCGCGATATTACACCGCGCAATTCTCGAATCGATTCGATATGCGGCCGAATCGATTTTTAAACACACATTTTTTTATGGGAATATTCAACAAAACGTTTTACTTAGGGTTAGGATTCACACATTAAGCATGGAAGAATGGTATATTAATGGAACATTAAGCCTTAATGTTTTATTTCAGTGCTGTTCAAACATGAAACAGACTGCAACTTGTTTGTTAAATGCAGTAGCTCAGTTAGAAGCCTGAATTTTCATATAAATACATTTTCATACAAATCATACAGTGTACATGTAGAAGTTTAGTGATTAGTATTTTCTAATTTTGAGGTAAAAAAATCGCAATAATCAATTTATAGATTTATATCGGGATTAATCGGTATCGAACCGAATCGTGACCTATGAATCGTGATACGAATCGAATCGCCAGGTACTAGGCAATTTACACTCCTAATATATATACATAAAATCACATTTCAAGTAGGTCGAGCACTAAATAAATAAACTTGATGTATCTTTTGATGTTTCTTTTGCTGTCATTTTTAATGCTGCAGTCTTAGCAAAACTAAGCTTCGTACAGCACTGCAACTATTAAATTAATAGTGTATGTACAAATAGAGAACATGTTTGGCTTGTACATTTAGGAATACAGTACAACAGACAAAAATAGACAAACTGTGAAACAATAGAAAAATGCATGTTAGAGAGCACAGCAGGGGGATACCAGAAGTACCACCACCAGCTGCAGCACCAGAACCAACACCAAAAACTCCATCTCTGCCTTTGTCAGACATGAAAAGACGTAAAGAGGATATGGATTGATGGGCAGACGCAGACACCTCCCAGCAACCCGTCCGTGGTTCTACCCTGTGGTAGAACAGCATGATGTCACCTACCATAGGGTAAAACCACTGACGTGACACCGGAGACAGAGACACAATGTAAAAAACAGATGAACAATTGACACACCAACACCATTAAAAATAAATAAAAAGATGAATAAAGGAAGACAATGTGCTGGATGGATGACTGAGGGAGGAAGACAGAAGATATACAAAAGAATATACTTTATAAACTCTGGTGGTGACATTCAATCATTTCACACAATAGATATCAGAAAGAATAAAATAAATAAACAACATTTCAAAATATACCAATAAAGTATATAATCTTTTAAATCCAGGTTAAAAACAGCTCTTTTCCTATACCTATGATTAAGGTTATTCAAAATATTTTTTAAATCATGTTTTTCAGAATCATGTTCTTACACCGTAGGCTATGCTCTTTTAGTAATTTTAGTAAGCTACATTTTATTTCTTTACTTTGGTATTAAAGGTCTTTGTTTGGTTTGTAATTGCTTTTAAATGTATGTTTTAAATGTGGGTTACCTTGTCCGTATGAAATGCCCTATACAAATTAAGCTGCCTTGCCTACAGGTATGCTGCACTAAACTATTGCACTGGCTTCACTAAACATGTAGGATCTTAAGAAAAGACAGTGACCATAAAAAATAATTACATTTAGTGACGTTTTGAAAAGCAGTCATGTATTTTAAAGGGAGTGCAGTTACATAGCGATTTTACACCATACTGCAGGGATATTTAATTACTAAGTCAGTTGGACCAGATTTTCAAATCAAGAAATGTAGCCGGGCCAGACACATTAGGTGACCAGTAAACAGCTGATGACACATTTCAAACCAATATGGATGAAAAACATTCACTTTTTATTCATCTCCCTTTTAAATTTGGAAACATCTCAAAAACAGCATAAATCACATTAACAAAGCTGTCATTGACCAAAACCAGCGGTGTTTTTCACCTAAATGTTTTATTTTATTTTAATACAAAAATAAATACAATTCTGTAAATAATAATTTTGGTCACATACTTACCCAGGCATACCTCAAAGTGCATAATAACACAAATATTTGTTTCTGGTTATGTCTTAACTTGGAACGTTACAAAGTGCATTTAAGTGTGTTTAAGCTCCCGTCAAGTTTCGCACACAACACCGTTTGATGCACGTTTGTAAGGATGTCACCAGGGGTTCAACACCAGAGCAACGTGCTGCCAGTCCATTTACTTGCTACGGATGGAGTCCCAAGTTTGTCACAAACATGCACACACGCTCCATAACCAAACAAAGGAATTTTGAAATCTTCTCAAAGAACACCTTGCCAGTTCTGTGTCCTTCTAGCGGCAGTAAGTCAAGCAGTTCCTTTTGCAAGTATATGCCGTCAAGAAAACGCACAAATAAGCACTATAGAGATCCGGAGGTCACGTGACTATTTCTCTGAACACACTACTCTGTGGCAGGAAAGTAGCAGCGCAGCGTTAATAGACAATGGCGAGGAGGACTAAAACTAGCGTTTATCCGTCAACTTTCACCCAAGAGCATTGAAAGTCACTTTGAACAAAAGGACATGATTTACATGCGCAAGGTGGACATGTTTCCTCAAATTTTCCGTGTGTCTGTGCATTCACAGAAACTCCTTGAGCGTTCCTTGGACTACGGTGAGCAACATTCACGGATTTATATATGAATGGATTCACAATGCCACTTATTCACCTTAGTGAGAAGTGAAGCCACCGGTGGCCATCTTACGTTGCCACCCACTAAGCCCACTGAACCTGAAAATATTAATTTTCCCACAGCGTTTTCATGTTATTTAATGTCTCTACAGTAAAAATGCCACCGAGTGTGGCGTATGGTTTTCCCAATAAATTGGTTAAAAAAAGACGTGCTACATCCACATTTCAATGGCAAGAATGCATTTACAGTATAAATTTTCTCTTATAAACTATATCTGTGAGTGCTACTCAAAGATTTGTCCGTATCATGTTGTCAGAATCATGAACAATGAAAGTAAAGCAAAGCCCTTGAGGAAAAAAATTGGCTGTGAAATGTAAACCTAATTGTTGTAAAGTATTTATTTATAGTAAGCCCTTGGCAACATCAGACAAGCACATGGTGGCCAAACCAGTATCACACATGGCCAAAAAATTTAGATCATAAATTAAATGATGTATGTATGTTACAAAAAAATTCTGACTACTTATATATCAGATTTGCGACATGGTTAAGTCTCAAAACAATTTGTATAAATATGGGCCCACATCGTCCACTCAAAAATAATGGAAAACTTGTTAAAAACATGAACATTTTTGAAACGCTCATAAACTATGCCCATATTTGGACTTCCTGAATGGAGCAGTTCGTGTGTCGCCTGCAGTCTCGTTAGTGCTGAGTGTGAATGTTTGCGTAATCTCTGTTAGAGATGTAACGATATCCAAACGTCGTGATACGATATCACGATAAGAACCTCACAATATGATAATTATCACGATATTGTGGGGAAGATGGCGATATTTAAAAAGGTCAAGATATTGAAAAAAAAAGAGCCACTTGCATTAGCCATACGCCAGGAAAGAAGGATTCAAGGAATTCACTCTGGGGTAACAGAACATAAAATTAATCTATATGCCGATGACATCTTACTTTATTTAGAAAAGCCGGCTACTTCGCTAGGGGAAGTATTTAATTTAATAACTAAATTCTCACAGTTATCAGATTATTCTATTAACTGGACAAAATCAACACTTCTACCTATTACAGAAAATTCATGGAACCCTGCAAGCCAGGACCCACACTACTCATTTCCTATAGGTAATTTAAAATACTTAGGCATAAAAATCTCACCTAAATTAACTGATTTAATTCATTTAAACTTTTCTCCAGTTCTGGATAACATTTATAGTGACTTGGAGCGCTGGAATAATCTTCCTATTTCTCTAATAGGACGAATAGCCACCATTAAAATGAAAGTTTTACCTAAAATAAACTATTTTTTCTCAATGATTCCATTTAAACCTACGGCTAAATGGTTCCAGTTGTTGGACTCAGCCGTAACAAAATTTTACTGGAATAAAAAAAAAGCAAAGATTAGTCTATCTACTCTTCAGAAAAGCAAATCCAAAGGTGGTCTAGAGGCACCAAATTTTATGTACTACTATATAGCTAACCAGCTACAATATATCGTTCTATGGGCACAACCCAACAGAGACACTAACTGTTGGTTGGAACTAGAACAGAAGGATTGTAATAACCTCAGACTTCGAGATTTACTCTTTATTACAACATCAATTAAGCGCCATAATTGTTTTAAAAACCCAATGATTTCCGCCACCGTGACTGCCTGGTGGAAGGCACTAGAATTGACAAAAGCCCAAGTGGAGCCCTGTGGACTTTCTCCCCTATGGCATAACCCCGACTTTCAACTTAACAACCAACCGTTTCATTTAGCTGTGTGGGAGCAGAAAGGAATTACACATCTCCACCATCTTAAACAAGCTTTCTCCGACAACAACAAAAAAACTTTCAAAAATATATAAGTTACTTTCATATACTGATAAAATGTCTTTACCCATCTCGAAATGGGAGACAGACTTGTCTATAGCACCGGAACCTGACTTTTGGATTCAAGTTTGTGAAAACGCATTTAAAATGACAAAACACACAAATTTACAACTTATCCAATATAAAATTATTCACAGAACATACATTACTCAATATATGATGAAGAAAATGGGACTCTCAGACTCCGACATTTGTCTCCAATGCTTACAAAACACTACAGACACTTATGTTCATGCTTTATGGTTATGTACTCCGGTTATGTATTTCTGGACTAAAGTCTTAGAAAAACTTTCCGCTATTTTGGACTGTAGGATACCTTTATCTCCAAACTTGTGTTTGCTAGGTGACCTAACAACAACTGACTTACCACATAAACAATTTCAATCTACACTTGTAGCCCTTACTATCGCTAAAAAAACAATTCTTGTTAACTGGAAAAATAAACAAACTCTGAATATCGACCAATGGTCTAACCTCCTCATAAATCACATTTTAATGGAAAAAATATCTGCCTCAAATAAAAACCAAATATCAAAATTTATAGAAACATGGTCTACGTATATAAAATATTTTAACCTAATTCCGGTTACTTAATTCTGTTTGTTAGCGAGAGCCACTACATCGTGATAACTTACATTGATGTTTCTGCATTTGGCAATTTATTATTATATTATATTATTAGTATGGGATTTTTTTTTAATGGGCTTTAGGTGAACTGATGAATACACACACGCTCGCACGCACGCACACACACACACACACACGCACATACACATAATCACCCACATACAAAAAAAAGGGTATATATATATATATATATATATATATATATATATATATGTGTGTATATGTGTATATATATATATGTATATGTATTTAAAAAAAAAAAAAACAAACAAACATTTATTACATTTTTTTAATTGATTTGTTGGATTTTTAAAAAAAAAAAAAAAAGGAGAGCAATGATGATGTCAAATCGAATGAACAATACTGAGCTCTCCTGTGAAAGAAAAAAGAAAAAAAAAAAAAAAAGAAAAAAAAAGAGCTCATACCAGGGTTATTATAGTTTGGGATTAGTTAGTTTTTATTTCATTTTGAGTTTTGTTGTTTTTTAAATTTAATTTTAACTAGTTTTCAAGGCAGTTCTGTTAGTTTTTATTAATTTTGGTTAAATCCTTAGTTTTAGTTTAGTTTGCTTGTGTGTTGTGTGCAATATTTAATAAATACCATGGTAAAATGAAAAAAGCAACACCCTTCTTACCTAGTTTCGGCTGAATTAAATGGAAAAAGCAGGCAAGGCAAGCTCTTGGAGCCAAAGGTCAAACACGCAAAATTGGTACATGGTAGCGACATCATCAGAAGGTGCTTTACTATTGGCTGCTGCTAGATGACATCATTTCTGTGCGACACACTGTCAAATGTCCTTATTCCGGTAAATATTTAAATAAATATACTCAAAGTCACATTTAAACTCAACCCCAAAGGATCATGTATTAAATTAATTATCAAAGACAAAAACTAAGGACATTTTGACTACAATTATAGTTAGTTTTAGTTCGTTTTGTAAATGTAAAATGTAGTTGAAGAAAAAAAAGAAGCATTTTCGTGTTTATTTCATTTCGTTAATGAAAATCCATCCATCCATCTTCTACCGCTTATCTGGGGTCACGGGGGTAGCAGCTTTAGCAGAGGAGCCCAGACTTCCCTCTCCCCAGCCACTTCAACCAGCTCCTCCAGCCGAATCCCAAGGCGTTCCCAGGCCAGCCGAGAGACATAGTGTCTCCAGCGTGTCCTGAGTCATCCTTCGGGGCCTCCCTCCGGTGGGCAATGCCTGGAGCACCTCTCCAGGGATGCGTCCAGGAGGCATTGAACCAGATATCCGAGCCACCTCAACTGTCTCCACTCAACGTGGAGGAACAGTGGCAGTGTGTTCATTTTGGACGGAGCAGCTCCGTCCCACGATGACATGGGTGTTCCCCTTACATTTATGCTTTTAGTTTTTTCTGTCCCATTTTTCTTTCCCACTCCGTTAACCACATGTGCTAAATAAAGTTTTCAATGTTTTTATGGGAAGATAATGTAAAAAAATACAAACAGTAAATACAGCTCAGGTTAGGATTTGATTGCATTTTTTTAATGTGCTGCAGACATTTACTCTGCGCTTAGAGGGTGCCAGCATTGCGATTGCGCATGCGCGCGTAGCTTAGACGGAACACTGATTGGCGATGAAGTGTTGGGAGTGCTTTTTTTTTCAACTCGGCGACGCTGCTCGTGGAATTACCCCCTCTCTTACGCCAGTGAGTGCTTTCAATTCCGATCATACAACAAAGGCTTTACAAGTTTGTACAATCTGGATTTATTTTCACCTTTATGTGTTGTCAAAATGCCATTGAAGTTAGCAGTTTCATGCAAGTCTTGCAGCATTATTTAGGTACGTTAACAACTTAGCAGCTGCTAACTGGGCCACGGCCACCGTCATTTATGCCATAAAAAGTCTTCTTTATGGTGTTGGTCAGTTATTAAATTCAACTATGTAATATCTATTAAACAGTAGCAGCACAAACAAAGGAAACAGATTATTTCCCCCACACCTCTGCTGATTCTGCCACCATGTACAAAGTGCTCCACAGGCTACGCATTAATTCCTCTTTTGGTAGCATGGAGAAAGCTCAATCCTTTTTTGTCTCTTCTCGTTGTGGCAGCTGGTCCACAACAGCTGTCAATCATTGTTAAAGTTTGGCGTTTGCTGTTTACTCAAAGCGGCAAACGCATTTTCTATGCTGCCAAAATGGCTGCGCTAACGCCCATTTTGTGACACATGACATCAACGTCCGGTTCTCTATTGTGCAGTATAAGTTCTGTCCACGGAATCATCTACTGCTATGGAAATGACCGAGTTTATTCAACATCATTCATTCAACAGCGTTTCACTTTCAAACACGTCTGTAGCTAGAATTTTAAGCCTGTGAATGTTTGAGGGTAAAATCAACGGTTTTCATTGTTAATTTTAAATTTCTAAGTTGAAAGGGACATGTTTTTTCCCCCAGTTATCTCATTGCTACTCCTGTTAGCTCCGCTTGCCACGCTTCAAAACAACGCTCTGCAATCTGGTTAGACTGTTGCTAGGCTAGGAGTAGTGTTGCATTCACGGCGTGAAACACTGTAGCAATTCCTGAAATTTTGCGAACCGAGAAAAATTATGTATTAATCACGAGAAATTACGGTAGATAATTAATTCTCACCTGGCAATGCCACCATAGTCAAGGCCCTCCTCTCCCCTCATGATGATGTAGAGTCTCCGGCGAAGGTCATAAGGCTTCACATTCATGATCTAATGATGCACAATAAAGAAAATACATTTTTAGCAAAGTGAATTACAAAGAGAGTGATTTTACCTTACAAAGTTTAACTACGCAACACTGAACTATTTTAATTAAATATGCTATATTATTCATAAGTGATAATCATGATCAACACCTGTTGAAATGAGTCCTCAAACAACGTCTGTCTGGAGACTGAGATCTTCACATGGCTTGGCAAAGCATTGGACTGAAAAAAATAATAATAATAAAACACGGTCAAAAGAAAGGTTTTAACGTGCTTTACATTGCAGTCTAAATTATTAAGCATACCTTTTGTTTATTTGACTAAATAAATAAAAAATTGAAAATTTTGTCATCAAAACATATGAGCTTCTAGAATACAGTGTTTTGAGTTTGTGTGTGTGTGTGTAAGTACTCAAAATACAGTGTTAAAAATGTGTTAAATGGTTTAAAAAACAACTGCAATTACATCTTTTTTCTTTTTATTTTTAAATCAATTGCTTGTTTGACACCCCCCACCCCGAGAAAAATCTTAACCGATCGAGGAACCTCCTTTCGATATCACCTTAACAACTCTATCATCAATAAAAACTGTAATTCCACGGATACTTTGTCTGCATCTCATTTGAGGATGCAATAATTGCCTCCCAGAGCTGCTGTTTGGAGGTATACTGCTGCCCCCCCCCCCCCCCCCCCGCCGACTTTAAAGACTCATGTGATAAATTATACGTCATAAGTTTAACAGTGTCATGAAAAGCTATGCACCACGGTAATGGCCCAAAAAATAGCTTTTTTTCTATGCGTGTCGTTAAACTTTCGTTAAAATTCCAATAAAAGAGCTGCGTCTCACCACACACTACACATAACTGGAAAGTGTGAATAAGCAGATCTCAATGTTACACACACTTACATGGCATAAGAAGCGAAACTGATGGTATTTCCACCTGAAGCTGCGATCATAGGCACCAGGTGAACTGCCTTGCCGTGACCTCCACATGGACAAAAAGCAAAAAAAAATTAAAAACAGGAATTCTAATATGCTAAAATTAATTAAGTGTATGCAGTCTTGCACATCTTAAAGTTAGCTTAATGGCAAAATACCTGCTTTTTTACTTCAGCAACCCACTGCACAATCTGGATATGATAATATTTGTTGCTCAGACAGACAGACAGACAGACAGACAAACAGACAGATCGACAGATAGACAGATAGATAGATAGATAGATAGATAGATAGATAGATAGATAGATAGATAGATGGATAGATGGATAGATGGATAGATGGATAGATAGATAGATAGATAGATAGATAGATAGATAGATGGATAGGGATGGGCGAGTACCGATACCAGGTATCGCGGTATTGGGTCGATACCAGGACACATCTTGTGATCGTTTTTCGGTCAGAAAATAAAAGCTAAAATGGTTATTTTGCATTCATTGACCGCAACAGGGGGCTACGGTAAGCGAGCACATAAGTTTTCAGTTGGACTCAACAATTTAATTAGGTCTGAAGTGCAGACAGATCTTTCTATATTATATTGTATATTGTCATTGACTACTGCACTGCTAAGAGGTGGACGAACGGAGAATGGAAATACAGAGCAGCCTTCCAAATTAACAGCATGGATTACAAATCAAGATATAATTAAACATCATACACTCAACTCATTGAATTGAATTCTTTGCAATTCACTGTATTCCTTAAACGGAAGTTGTACAACCACATATTTTGATTGGGACTTCTTTTTTTCCTGACTACAGGATTATTTGTGTCATTTTATTTATCTAGTTTTTTTTTTATTATTTTTATTGTTTGGTCTGTGCAAAATGACTTTAATGAGCAAATTGAAAAAAAATACAATTGCCATTTATTTCAAGCAATTTTCAAGAAATTTGCTATAATTGTGATAAGTTATTTTAAAAGAAATATCTGTTATTGCTTTTTCGGAAATGTTATGTATCGTAAGTACTAATAGTATCGGCACTTGATATCGGTATTGGTGATCATTGAAGATTTAAGTATCCGTCTAAAAAAAAGTGTTATTTAACATCCCTAAAAATTAAAATAAATGAAATTAGTGTAGAGTTGCACACAGGCCATCCATTGACAGTAGAAATCAAAATAGAGAAAATATCTTTATATAATTTATTCCAAAGTGTGACATGGAGCTTTTGGACACTGAAATAAAAACTACTGTCCAAAATAATCTAGTTAGTGGCCAAGACACCAAGCAGGCTTGTAGTGTACTTAAAAATGCAATAACTCAAATTCTTTCCAAATTCACAAAAACACAGCAGCAAAATTTTAAACGCAAGAGAACCTTACCATGGCTCAGTGAGAGGTTATGGCTTCTAATGAAGGATAGAGATGCTGCTCTTAAAAAGTATAAATAAAATCCATTATTATTATTATTATTAACTCAAGTCAAGTTTAGAGACTCGTCGGCTGATCTACAAAAGCCTCAGAAACAAAGTTATAGGACAGCCCAGAAGAGCAAAAGCTGACTTCTTTCTGGAAATAATAAAACAAGCTAAAGGGAATAGTAAAAGGATATGGAAGTGCATTGACAATTTATCTGGGAGAGAACGGTAGACTGGAAATGGACCCATAGAACTTAACCTAAATTCCTGCAACAATGATGTGCTCACACCTATAATACAAATCACTACAAAGGACAGCTTAACGGTTGCAAACATGTTTAATGACTATTTCCTTTTTTATTTTTTTAATGACTATTTCCCGACCTCGATCCTAAAGCTGAGCAAACCTTCAGTGTGTTAAAATAAATGATAAAATGTCTCAGTCTAGACCGTGCACTACAGGGTTAATCCAAGGGTCCATTGCTCTTCAGTTTGTACATTAAAGACCTTCCTTCCATCTGTGACACGTGAATGTCGTGATGTACACTGATGACACTTTTTTTTTCACACACGGCTCCGATGCTAAGCTATCTTGTGCAATGATTAAAGCAACTGAGTAGTTGAACAAGTCTCACCTCATGCTGAACACAGAGAAGACTGTCGCTATGTACTTCTCAAACAAAACAATCCCAAATGCCCATACCGCATACATCTATGCTGGTAGTTTAATGATTCCAAATGTCGAAGAAGTCAAATACCTTCGTGTGTCCTTAGATCCCACACTTAAATTTAATAACCATGTTAAAGCGGTATGCTGTAAATTAAAATTTAACATTGCTACTTTTACACACATCAGGAGCTCCTTATCTTTGGAAGCAGCAAAATCATACCTCAATTCAATGATTCTGTCACATATTTTGTATTGCGTGTCATTATGGTCTCAAACTAAACAAACCGCTGCAAAAACCACTCAGATCGTTACATAATCAAGCCTTAAAAATCTTTGCTAAAAAGCCATACCACCATTGTAACATACTTGTAAAACACTGCTTCGACAACCTTATTAGGTACTCTGATATCTGGTTGGTGCATAAAATTCTTAATGATGCAGCCCCGCCCCCACTAAAAACATTTGTACATCTACGCTTACAATAACTGCTACGACTACTACCTTAGTGAGTTATGCATCTTATGCTTGTGATAGATTTTTTAAATTGTTGTACTGTATTTTATAATTCCGCACTTTGTAAGACTTGTAATTTGATGATACAACACTATGTATTTGGCACTTTGTATGTTGTTTGTATGCAATTTTAACTTGCTCTGTTATCTTATTTGATGGGGACTACAGCTGGAAACTAACATTGTGCTAAATCTGGTGCAGCCCTCTTCTTGATGTTACTGCACACTGTCCTTTCAATAAACTTAACTCAAACACTTGCATGCTACATATAAACAAATTGGAACAGATAACAGCACACAAACTGTATTAGCCATAGCCACAGCGGCATATACCGTACAGGCCAAAAGTTTAGACACACATACACATTTCATTCAATGTGTTAGCTTTATTGTTATTACTATATTTACATTGTAGATTATCACTCAAGGCATCGAAACTAAGAATGAACACTTGTGGAGTTACGTACTTAAAGGGATTCCATCACGGAATTTTAAGCCCTTCCACATTTAACTATAGGCATATAATGATTAAATCTTACCTTGGACACCATGGCGATTTTTGTAACGCGGAAGTAAAACGCCCGGTTCAATAAAACCCCGCCTTTTCCTGTGTGGTTGCCGCGCCCCTCTCGTCCGAGCCGGAGCGCTGTGTGGCCAGGCATGACTGGCCAGTCGTAGTACAACCGTGTTTTCTTTACATGTGGAAAGTGGATAGATGTTCAATTCTTCAAATAACATTTGAAACACAACGGCTCCTTGCCGCAATAAATCATAGTGGAGGAGGAGGGGAGAAGAGTGAAGAAAGAAAGAAAAGAAGGAAAAAAAAAGACAACCCTGAGTGGGTCACGAACCAGAGCCCGCTGCTCAAAGGACGAGCGCATTAAACACTATACCATTCGTGCAGCTAGGTTCAACAGTGCAAAATGTTTTACTTGTAGTTTGCACAAATGTCAGCCAGAACTCTTTCTGGGATTTTAAGACGGCCAATTGTCATTGCACATTGGCATTGCAAATGTGAAGGATAATTGATTGCTTTGAATTAATTTGGATAGAATGTTTACTGATAAAGGCTACTTTTGCCATTATTCCATGGAGGTCTCAGAGAATGTGGGCGTGCGTTTAGTCCGCAGAGGCAGTGCGGGGGTGGAGCTGCACCTCATGACGTCAAAAAGTTCCAATGGCTCGTTTTCTCAGGTTGGGAGGGGCTGGTGCTTGGATAGCAGAATGACCTAGAATTTCTCATAGAGGCGCGAATGGAGGAAAACACTTCGGTTATGTTTTTGATGAGGAATTAGCATTTTAACATGGCTAAAAGCTCCCCAAAAATTATTTTTCACGTTGCTGTCCCTTTAACAAAAAAAGGTGAAATAACTGAAAGATTAGATTTGGGTTTCTTCCAAATAGCCACCCTTTGCTCTGATTACTGCTTTGCACACTCTTGTCATTCTCATCTCTGGGAACTCCTTCAATATTGTTGGAAAAACATTTCAGGTGACCACTGTTGAAACTCATCAAGCTAATCAAGAGTGCGCAAAAAAAATCATCAGAGCAAAGAGTGACTATTTTAAAGAAACTAGAATATAAAACATGTTTTCAGTTATTTCACCTTTTTTTTTTTTAAATACATAACTCCACATGTGTTTATTCATAGTTTTGATGCCTTCAGTGAGAATCAACAATGTAAATAGTATAAAAGTATAAAAATAAAGAAAATGCATTGCATGAGAAGGTGTGACCAAACTTTTGGCCTGTACTGTACATGCCAGAGCAATCTGCTTTGAAAAAGCTTTCAAATGTGCAGCAGTGGAGGGGCAGAAAGGCATGTTGTTGCAGTAAAATATAACTTTTTGCAATGCATGAAAGTTTAAAAAAAAATTATAATTATTAAAATTTTGACCACGTTGTCAGCCATAGCCTACCAAGAGACGTCTTGCTCTGACAAATGTTAAATTTACGTAATGTTACGTAATGTTTTTTTTTTTATGTTTAAGGAGAAAGTGCAGAGAGAATAATTACCCTGACTCAAATCCAGGTCGGGGGTCTTTAAAGGTGGTAGTGCGTGAATTATGGTCCACAAAATATCGAACTCCCTCTGCGGTGTACTTCATCTCCCAGCCCGGGGGCAAAGGGTGCTCCTTGATCATCCTGCAACAGGGAGAGGCTTGTGAGCATGTTGCCAGCTCTGAGGAGACCTCTCTGGCGGATGAAAACAACGCACCAACGTGCCAACCCAAGATGTAAAAGTCCTGAATTGCAAAAGCAAAAATTGTGGGGAAAAGAGATTATGATTCTGAGGGCCATGATCAAAAAGGGCCCAAGAAAAACCTATTTTCAATCAGACCTGGATGAGCCCAAGTGAGACATTTTCCACTGGGCCCATAATCTCTGTCTGCGCCCGTAACTGAGAGTCTCAAAGTCATGTTGTCAATATCAGACAATTTACCATCAGTGGCCTAGTGGTATAGTGTCTGCCCTGAGACTGGGAGGTTGTGGGTTCAATCTCCCGGCCGGGTTAGTCCAAAGACTATAAAAATGGGATCCATTGCCGATCTGCTTGACGCTTAGCATTAAGGGTTGGAATTGGTCACCAAATGATTTCCGAACGCGGCCCATGCTGCTGCTCATCGCTCCCTTAGGGGATGGGTCAAATGCGGAGAATAAAGTTCAACAAGACCTCTTATCATTCCCGAGAATGTGGAGAATTACATGTGCTGGTTGTTCATTTGCTATTTTTGCTGCATCACATATGTAGCTAGATGACAGATGCTTTGATATATGTTTCAAAAGGAAATTGACGCCAAGATACACCTGTATCTCCAGTAGAAGAAAGCATACAACAACTTTGCAGAAAAAGGGGCTTACCTTATGGCACCCTCATGCAGTAATTATGGTAGCTGAAAACCTGAATATTTCAAAGTGTGAGCCACATGTCTAGTGGGAGATTTGAAGCAGAGGCAGCAGGTTGAGAACATTTTAAAAATTACATTTTGAGCCTCAGTTAAACCCAGCGATACAATCGTAGTTTCTATGGCGCAACAAGCCTCAGAGTCGGGGTGACAAGAGGACGAGTTAGGTTGTTTGATGTGTTTTGTCATTGAGGCGGTTTGATATGGGTCTGATGTTCTTCCCTTTTAAATTGGAAGCACTTGAGAAGTGGTAATAAGCCAAACCGCCAACAGAGGGGAGCGCTGCACCATTTTAGATTTAAGATTAGATTCGGGGCAGCGTGGCTCAGTGGTAGAGTGGCTGTCTCCCATCCGTGAGGTTGTGGGTTCGATCTTCACCCCGGTGGCCATGTCAAAATATCCTTGAGCAAAACACTGAACCCCGATTTGCTCCCAGTGGACCTGGCAGCGCCCTGCGTGGCAGCAGCCGACCACTGGTGTGAATGGGTGAATTTGAGGTTATGTACAGCGCTTTGGGCACTATAGCTAAAAAGCACTATATAAATAGCAGATATAAATGAAAAAAGCACAGCTATCTTGGAGATAAAATGAGTACAGTATAATGGAGTTGTCATATGAACAGCCACACATGGCTGATGGAGCTGTCTGGTGATTTGGCATCACTCACAATAATTGTACATCACTAATTAGATTATTATTTTGCAATCAAAAACCATACAAAATTAAAATGAAACCACTGTTCAGTTTATAGAGGTGTCAAAAAAGCATAAATATTAGCATCAAAGTCACTGTTCTTTTTGATACATTTGTTCCAAAAAGCAATTTTTTCCTCTATATTTTGGGCAAATTTCAACTAGAGAACAGAAAAGGGTAGAATCAAATTTGTTTTTTTTTTCTAGTGAAAGAAGAGAGTCTTTTCTTTCACTTGATTTGATGTATAAATAATCATAGAACATATAATTATGTGGGTATAGACAAATAAGTCAAAATGCTCTAAAGTTGTTGGCTCTTTAGGGTTGTGATCAGTGCAAATGGCTGGCATTAAATGAGTCAATGCAGGTGACAAATCATGCATTTATAAAAGCACCCATACATTCAGACTCACCCTTGGGTTCGTGGATCGTCCCACTGAGTGGTTCGTGTGTTATGATTGACAAAGTACATTCTGCCATTGTCCTGGCGCTTCTCTGTGGACACAAGCATCTCAATCAAAATCAATAAAGCTAAAAAATAATATAGTGCATAGAAATTCAGTGGTAGGCATAAAAGGCAACAGACTCTTTTGAGATACCATCCCCCTGTGTGTGTGCTGTGTGTGTGTGGAGGGGGAGGGGAGGTGAAGGGGGGGGGGCACTGCAATGCTTGACAACCAGCAAGTTAGTGTGATATTTCACATGGCTTGAGGCAAACAACCTAAGTTTGTGACTTTATGTGCACTGGGGTTTGTAATGGTAATGGTAATGTAATGGTTTGTGAATCACACAAATTGGCCATGCTGGGACATTAGTAAAACATTTCATTATATTTTACAAAAAGACAACAACAATAAAACCTTGTTGACCAATGAGTACAGTTGTGAATGTATAGGCAGTGGAGAGTGTAGGTCTAAAAAAAAAAAAAAAGTGGCTCATGTCCCCATTCTCCTCTCTCTGTCATACTGACATCTTTTTTTCATTAACAGGAGTGTGTGGAGCATTGAGAAACAGTAGCATCCCAACAATATTCCCCCTGTAATCTTTGAACTTTGGAGTAAAGGAAGTGCTAACATGGGCTCAAAGTTTTGTAAGTGCTGGTTTATATTGTACGGCTCTTTTCCATCCATCCATTAGGGCTGGACGAATAATCAAAATTTAATGGTGTTTTGGATTTTGGCTTCTCACAATCTTTAAAACGTTACAATCGGAGAAAAATTATTAATATGCAGTTCCCGGTGTTGTGAAAGAACCCTGAATGCACCATGTTGCTTGCGTAGCAAGACCTTAGCGTATGTGATTCTGCCGTCCCTAAGCAACATTTATGCATTTACTGACACCCAGTTGGGGTTAACTGTAAAACTAAGCACACAACAAGAAGAATTACACACATTGTGTATTCAAGTACAAAGCATGCTTTGATTTTACAAACATTGCTAGAGCTAATGCTTAAGTTAATGAAGGATCCCATTGACATGCTGACTGAAAAGTAGCATCAACTACGAGAGTGATATTCCTTCAAATAACGAATCTTCATCAATAAACGTGGAAACACATACACACTGGTAAGATAACAATACTCAAATGCACAATTTCTTCCCAATCTGTAAAAAAATAGTTATATAAAGAGAGCCCAATGCAACTTTGTTTTGTTCTCATTGTAATTGTGTACTCCATGCATGCACAGCATACACTGCCCCTAGAGGCCAACATGTGGAACAGCGGATATTTGGTTTTATAGTTTTTTAAATTAAATAATTTTAGCATTTTTTTATTCTATTTTCTTACTACTTTACTTCCTTGTTGTCCTTTTAAGTCATACTTAAAAGGATACTTGACCCATTGAGCCATTTTCAGTAAAAAGTTTTTTCCAGAATTAATTTAATAACTATACATGAAGTATTTTTCATGTACAATTAATAACTTTAAAAACTAATTTCACTGAAGATGACATCACCTGTGCTGAGGTAACAACCAATCATGGCTCAGTTTGCTACCAAACCCAGAAAACAGGTGAGCCATGATTGGTCATTATCTCCATTCCTCAGCACAGGTGATGTCATCTTCAGTCAACAGCAAGTGGAAAAATTACTTTTAAAAATATAATTTTTATACAAAAAATAATGTAGTTATCAAATTCATTCTAGACAAAATACTAACTTTTTACTGCTGAAAATGGCTCAATGAGTCAAGTGTTCCTTTGAAGTTGAGTTTTCAAGGAAGGAATATTAGATCAAATATATATGATAGAGAGATAAAGGCAATGTTTAAGAATGAAAATGCAAAAGGCTTGAATTTCACTTAACTCCAAGGTCATTTTGTACTTGACAAAAAGAGGAGTGTTCAAGAATAAAATGTTAATGTGCAGGGATGAATCGACATGAGGCTATGATGCTTGTTTTGAGTAGTTATGTTGTAGTAGTTGAATAACTGATAGGTTTTGAAATTTACCAACAATCGTTTTAATCGTGATTTCAATCTCAGCCAAAATAATCGCGAAGATTATTTTTCCACAATCCATACATCTTGGTGTTCCAGTATAAACAGCTCAAGTTTAAGAATACAGGTGACTTAGCTTAGTCTAAACGGAGGCATATATACGGTAATCCCTCCTCCATTGTGGGGGTTACATTCCCGCCCCTAGCGTAATAAGTAAAAATCTGCATAATAGAAATATCCTATTTAAAAAAAACCTAGGCAGACATTTACATACTTGTTTTTTTAGGTCTTGAAACACACTTTTAAAAGAATAAAAACACATTTAAAGAAAAAAAAATGAGAGCAAGAGCAACAGAACACAAAAAAATTATAAACAGAATTTAAAAACACAGTTTTATGTATTTAAACTTTTTTTCTACTTGCTTTTGTATTTTGCCCTGCTGTCTGTAGTCAGCTCGGCATTGCAAATGAGAAACTGTTTTCAATTGCCTTAGCTGCTTAAATAAATAAATGAATGAGTTAAAAAGTGTGAAATAACGAGAACTAAACTTCAATATAATGTGTGTGGGGGGGGGGGGGAATCTATTGTACTCACAAAATTCTAAAACCCTCAAATTCTAAATACCGAAATCAAAATTTGTTTGAGTGGAATGAAAGTAGAATGAAGGATAAACTTACCCCATCCAGCGGGCAGTGGACCAAGAGGGTCATTTTCCGCAGGAGCATTGGACAGCTATGGGAAAAACATAAAAAGACAAAACATATCGAATTAGGACACCTTTCTGTCTCTTACCCTTCCACTTTTGTGAGCCAAATTATCCCACAACTACAAGGCAGCCTATTTCAGGTACAGTGTGACATCCTCAGTTATAAGCGTGATAAGAAAAGGATGAGGACATAAGTGAAGAAAACTCAAAGAATACAAAATAAAAAACAGTCAAACTCACTCAAGGAGCCCTCCAAGTCTCAGATTGCACATCTGAGTGCTAACGGAGGCGATAAATCAGGTGGGCGGAAGTATGTTTGGATGCTTACGATTGCGATAGAGTCTCTACTCTGCTCCCATGGTCTGGGGCGACTGAGGGATCTGGTGCACTAGTGGCTTGTATGCCTTTCAAAATCTACATGCTTGGTAGGAGGATAAAACAACACTGCTGTTCCAATGAGCTCACCGCCTGTATGGCTAAACCCACCCCTCATTTCCCGCAAACTCGCTGATACACTTCACACTCCTCCTTGACTCCGGCGCCCCTCCTTAATGCACATTGAGGTCCTCTTCTCTTCTAGTGCCGCTGCGAAAGTAGTCAGGGACGTGTGATGTCTGAGGGAACTGAGGGTACATTCATGTTTGTTCCAGACTGGCTAGACCCTGCCCCACCCACCCTGCTTCCTCAACCTAGCCTGAGGTTTGACAAAAGGCACTTTTATTCATTTTGGGCATGGATCACTATGGGGTTTATTCACATACACACACACAGACACGCACACGGACACACACACACACACGCACACACACGCGCACACACGCGCACACACACACGCACACACACACACACACACACACACACACACACACACACGCACACACACACACACTTTTTAAGCCTGTAATGTGCCCACTTTTGGGCCTAAAACAAGCCTTGTCCGTTCCCTTACAGCACTCACATTTTCCATGACAAAATCACTTTGAATGGGAGCTGTTTCTGTTCAGTATAATATTGACATTTAGTCTCTCTATGGCTTCTCAGGAAATAATCGTCACTTGGTGCAAAAACAACTTTAACTTCATCCTACCAGAAAATGCAACTAATTTATTCCAAATTATTATATTAACATACAGTCATTAATTGAACCTGCTTTACATTTTGCGTCCACATGCTGGGGAGTAATGCGATACATGTACCGCTACATATTCAGGATACAATTTTTTTTTAAATATACTGTTTCAGTTACAACAACAAAAAACACATCATCAGATTACTGATACATTTGTCAAATATAGGGATTATTTTGCAGGATTATAATTTCCATGCAGACAGAGAGATGCCACTAGTGATGGGATATAATCGAGGCTTCAGAGCGTGTCGAGTAATCCAGGAAGAAATTTCTGAAGCAAAAAAAGCAGAAGGTTATCCCCGGTTTGGCAACACTAATGGAATGATGCGTTACTTTGCAAATTCACATGTCATTTGCATTGCAAGGTGATGTGCTTGTTGTGCGCAATACACCAACAATCAGATATGTTAACTATTCATCTATCACACCAACTATCAGGACTCATAAGCACAATCCCCATCACTGCAATATCCACAAGCACAGTCCCTATTACCTCAGTTTTCATGCAATTAATGCTTCATTTGCTATTATATTTCATACAGGATTACTAATTTTCATAACATGACATTACCCACACAATATTAATGAACTGATTAACTGCATGAGCGTAACACACAAAGTCAAATATGATTCTTTTTTTAAACAAACATGTTCAGCAACATTAGCATGTTAAAAAAACTAATAGAAACTATATCCAAATTAATAATACACAAAACAAATAAATATTACTCAATTACAGATAAATAAGAATACAAATTGGCAACTAAAGCATGTGTAATTGTTCCTAATTTCAGGGGGGTTTGTGTGCACATGATGCCTCACGAGCAGAAACCTTTTGTGAACCAATTTGATGGGAAGCTTAATCATTATTTTTTCAACTAATCTAGTGATTATTTTTGGGTTGATGATTATTAATTCACAAAAACACTTTTGAACACTTATTTAAATATTTTTTTTATTAAAGTAAATTAAAACTTTTGAAATTGAATGAACAGTGTTCCGCCGTAGGAGCAGGTTGAAGTGGCTGGGGAGAGGGAAGTCTGGGTTTAAAGCTGCTGCCCCCGCGACCTGACCGGATAAGTGGTAGTAAATGGATGGATTGATGGATGAACAGTGTTTACAACTAACGGTATACACGTGTCTACGCATTTATGTTGTCGACACTCGGCAGTATGTTGTGCGTGCCAACATATTCATGTAATCAACACTCATGACTCGACGATGACGGTATTTTGTGTGTGCCGATGTATTTACGTCATCAGCTATGTCGAGTAGTCGGGGCAGCCCTAATGTATATCATCTGTATTTATTTTTCCCTTTTTTTTTTGTATATTCTTTTTTGTATATTTGGTAATCCAAAAATAATTTAGTAGTTGAGTTACATTACTTAAATATACCAGCATCTACTGAAACTCAAAAAGAATTTGCTTCTCCCTCTGGTCACTGAATGAGTGGAGGTTGGTGTTTGTGGATCTCACTCTGCTTCATCTATCCTTCCTTTGGCCTCCTGACAACTTCATAACACTGCCGGGACACACACACACACACACACACACACACTCACTCACTCACTCACTCACTCACACACTCACACACTCACACACTCACACACTCACACACTCTCTCTCTCTCTCTCTCTCTCTCTCTCTCTCTCTCTCTCTCTCTCTCTCTCGCACTCACTCACTCACTCACTCACTCACTCACTCACTCACTCACTCACTCACTCACTCACTCACACACACACACACAAAAAAAAGAATCAACAAAAAATAATATTTTTTGGTACTTGGATTACATTACTAACTACCTTTTTTTTAACAGGTAACTAGTAACTGTATTGGAATCCGTTTCTAAAGTAACGTGATATAGTAAAGTTTGGTTTGTTTGCAACATACCCAAACAGTCAGCTTGATTAACATCTATTAAACATGATACAACATCACTGGCCGCTAAAGCCTAACAAGCATCTTTTCAGTGGATTTGTCTGGCAGGTGTGGGGGTTGTCCTAACACACAAACCTACACATTGAATGACTGTTTGCCATGAATAAACTTTCCACTTCTTGGCACACAAATTCTCTTTTCCAGTATTTGTGTGTGTGTGTGTGTGTGTGTGTGTGTGTGTGTGTGTGTGTGTGTGTGCGCCCGCGTGCTTGTGAGTGTGCGAGTACTTGAGTACGTGTGTGAAATGCTCCCACCAGGAGCCAATCTATGCCCCATTGTACCACCATTACAGTTTAGGTTTTCTGTGGCTAATTAGAGATAAAAGGAGAATAAAATAATAATGTAAAGGCATAGTGTATTCATCAACATTAAGAGTGAGGTTTCAATTACAACTAGAGCTGCGAGCAGCTATAAAGGACCCTTGAAGCCCAGGCTACTTTGGGGTACTTGCACATTGGGGTACTGGCACATTAGAATTTGGAATTTTTGAAAATGGCATGATAAACCCTTGCATATGGATGTTTTTGTTGTTTCCCAGGCCTGATGTGCATTCAAAATTTCATGAGTTTTCACTCGTTAAATCCAACCAAATCAGCATAATTTTTCTTGGCAAACAGCGTGTAACACACACGGACAACATTCAGCAAATAAAAAGTTTTGCTTTTACTTTTCTTTGGGAACAACTTTAGATGAAACACCCACAGATTCAAGTCAATAGGATCAATTCGGTGGGAAGAGATCATAAAAATGTGACCTTTATAATAGGCCAAAAATGGGGCAAAATTTGAAAGTACATCTAAAATGGTGGACTTCCTGTTGGGTTTAACATATGGCTACAGGAGACTTTTTTTTTGTAGGTCTTGGATTTTTTTGTATATGCCTCCAACTTTTTGCTGAAGTAAGTGAAACGTAAACCTGAAGCTGTTTTGTTGAAAATAGGTTGCGGACGTTACTGAGCCAATTTTGAAAAATATCACAACAAACTATTAAAATATAGATTATTTTGCCAGGCCTAATGTGTGTGCAAAATTTCATCCATTTTAAGATGCTCAAAGTCAGCATTTTTTTTTCTTCTCTTCTTTTTGGCGAACGATGCGTTGCCATGACAGTTTCAAGAAAAATGACAACATTCATGTTTTAACATCATGGAGACCAAAACACTCTTCCAAGCAAATATGAGGTTGATCTGGTTAACCCACTAGGAGAAAAATATTAATAACAATATTTTCTTTTGCTAGCACTACAGTGAAAAATTAGTTTGTAGATGTCTTCAGGCCTGGACTCTCATCAAATATGTGACATTTTGAGAAGACAGGATTATCTGGGTGAAGTTAGAGCAGCTTTTAGTGGCACGTGGATCATCAGACTTCGCAGCCACGCCCATTGCTGAAAAGTCACAATCTGAGGCATGATCAACATATTAAGGCTGGATCTGTTCAACGGACTTGGCGTAGCAGATACAAATGTAAAAAAAGAAAAGAAAAATAAAGAAAAATACATTTCTTGCCACCACTAGGTGGCACTTTGTGTACAACTTAAAATTAGCATATAGATGTCTTCAGTTCGTGACTTTTAATATACATGTGAAGTTTGGGATTTTTTTGGAGCTTGGTGAGACGTGTTTATAAGTATTTATTTTTTGTGATGAAGGAAATATGAAATGCAAACTTTGATGCCCCGCCTCCATCATATGATATTTCAAAAACTCAAGATTTTACCCCAGGTGTTGCCCCAGGTCTTGACATGGTACTGGTCAAGTTTTAAGTCAATACAATGGTGTAGTCCAGGGTATACGCGGGTATATGGCGTATAGTAGTGATGCAACGGATCACAAAAGTCATGGTTCGGATTGAATTATGGATTTGAGTCATGGATCAGATCGTTTTTCGGATCAGCTATGTTTGACATTTTGAGTTGAATGTTGTTGTTGTTGTTTTCAATGGGCAAAAGGTGTTTTATACAATAAATGAAGACAAAGTTATATTTATCTTTTTTTCTTTTAACAATGAATAGACCTCAAAGTGCAATTTAAGGCACACTCCCTTTCTTGCTCTTATCCCGACACCATTCAATACATGTCAAGGAAGCTGGAAACATACTCAACATAACACGCCGCCTACGCTCAGGCTGAATTCAAAATAAAATTTGCCAAATAATACATTGACGGCAATGCAAATAGCCTTAGTAGACTTTTACTTTGAAGTTGGCCCATGTCAAGGCGTGACAGCGAGCTTGACTTACCTTTGTTGTTTCATTATTGTAGTTTTTATTGATATTACAAAGTTGCAACAAACATCCACACAACTCTATCCCAAACTTATTGTAGGAATTATTTTGGAGGATTATTATACATTTGCCGTGTTGAAGTAAATTGCCTCTTGGGAAACACAAGTCAACGTAATAGTGTAGTAATTTCTGTTTATGATTGCTATGTATTGCAAAGGAGTGTTATTGTATTTGGTGAAGTTGCAAGTGGACGACTCAGCTGCCGAGTGAGGACAACTGATAAGAAGACGAGACGCACGTCAACGCCAGGGCCCCTGGACTTGCATGCCGCATTAGAGAGTGTGAAGTGAGATAGGAGTTGTTTTTCTCTTTCTGTCATGTAATCAGATGCCCCGATTGGTATATAAGGGGACTATTTGAATGATGAACCAAGAGAGACTCTGTACCGATCAAACTAAGGCTGCAGTTTTCTCTTCCTCATGAGCAATAAATTTGGAACCAGATGCTTCCTCTCTCTTTATTTGATAAATGTCTACATCTGAACCTGACATTTAAATTGGTCCTTCTTAGCCGGATTGCAACATACCGGAGGTGCCCAGAGGCAGAGCCGACGACCAAGAAAGACCGTGGCCACGGCAGCTGTCCCATTTTAGGGGACTGGACTTCGGCCCTGTTTCTGGGGACTAAAGGTTGAAGCAAGCCAGGAAGAGAGAAGGCAACACTGGTAGGACACTTATATTTTCATTGGCGGATTTTTGGTAAATAAGTGTCCGTTTAAAGTTAAGGGCGACGGTGTCCTACGCGCGTTTAAACTCCGTGGAAAAGAGGGCGACGGTGTCCTGTACGTATTTAAACTCCGTGGATAAAAGAAATAGACAGAGGAAGTCTATAAAACTGAGGAAAAGGGGACAGAAATAGACAGAGGAAGTCTATAAAACTGAGGAAAAGGGGACTGAGAAATAGACAGAGGGAGTCTATAAAACTGAGGAAAAGGGGACTGAGAAATAGACAGAGGGAGTCTATAAAATTGAGGAAAAGGGGATAGAATAAAAAACCGTAAGAATACTAGTCAATGTTGCGTGAAGAGACAGAGAGAGTCTATAACACTGGAAGAGGGCGACGGTGTCCTACGCGCGTTTACACTCCGTAGAGAGGGAGTGAGTGGAGGTTCGCTACCTCGGTGTGAGTGGAGGTTCGCTACCTCATTATTGTTTGTTCGGGGACTTAAAGTCAGTTTAATCTCTTTAAGAAAATCACTGACTTCAACATGGGGAAAACAAATAGCAAAATAGCCAACAAGAAAGACCCGAAACAACAGTTAACATGTAAGGACTGGAAGTTTGTAGAAAACCAATGTCCTTCTAAAACAAAACATTTAAATTTGTGGATAACGAAATATGAATTTGCTGGCCAGCTTAATACACAAAAAATATTTAACTTGCAAGATAAAATAAAAACCACACGAAAAGATAATAAGAAGAAAATGAGCAAAGACGGATACGAGGATACAGAATTTTGGATGGTAATGGCACAAAAAAGGAGGGAAGATAAAAGTAATGATAAAATCGAGAAAGAGTCCAAAAATAAAAGATGGGAAAAAGAGAAAGAGATGGGGGAAAATACAGTCATGTTTCAAAGAAAAGAAGATGATGAGACAGGGCCAGTGGGATTTAAAAAAGAAGAAAAATGGGAAGATAGGGAACAAACCCCCGAAAAATCTCTACAATCGACCTTGTATCCGCCGCTCCCGAGTTCTCCCTTGCCACCCTCACCCCCGCCCACGGGGGCCGTGGGTAATACCATGCAGACAAGAAAGAAGGGGAACTTGAGAGTTACTTTTTCTAAAACAATGGGGAAGCTTTTCTCCCCTGAGCAAGTGAAGCTTCCCTCATCAGAGGAGGAATTACAAGATTCTTTTCCGATGATAGAAGTGGCAAATCCTAATGTAGATGACGATTCGCCTACAATTTTGGTACATCGAACATGGACTCAAGAGGATGTTAAAAAAGCAGTAGATGGCATTACATCCCACAAAATCGATGTTAATGAATTTGTGCAACAAATGGAAGACCTCAGAAGGTCTTACCACCTGAACGGGGTAGAGGTCCAGCAGGTGTGGATGGCAGCCCTAAAAAATGATTGGCATAGCGTCAGAGGAGATTGGGAACCAAAAGATTGCCACGTTGTTTTGGCTCATGATAGCCGAGAACTTGCACACCAGGTCCGCAGATTAATGGACCGAACAAGAGAAAAATTTAAAGTAAGAGCAAATTATACAGCCATCGGGAGAGTAACCCAAAAAGAGGGGGAACCATTCGATGATTATAGAGTGCGAATGACTGCGTGCTTTAAAGCTAATAGCGGCATTCCTGAAAATCACGATGAAGGAAGTCTTTTTGAGGAGCAGTTAAAAAATGCTCTCCATGCCAACACGCATCACACTATTCATCAGTGGGTTGAAAAACATTGGGTGGATAAAGCAACGGGAACGTTAGAACAATACATTAGTCAAGCACTGCATGCTGAAAGAGTACTGCAGGCCAAAAAGAAAAAGACAGACACATTTATTATTGAGAACGAGGAGAATGAATTCTACTTTCAAAACCGAGGAAAAGGTTTTTACCAAAACAGGGGCCGAGGAAGGGGTAGGCCTCAATTTAAAATAGGACCCGCCGGCAAGGGGCGCGGCTACGCCACAGGCCCAAAAGAAGTCACCTGTTGGTGTTGTGGGGAGACAGGGCATTTTTCGAGGCACTGTCCCCACAATAGGAATGATGCATGACTAGAAAAATCAGCTTCCCGACAGGATGACAAACAAAAAGCCATCGAAGAAAATGTGACATTAAATTTACAAGAGATCTTGGTATTCGATATTTCAAAACCAGAAGTGCAACTCATTGTAAATGGAAAGCCAATAACCTTTCTTTGCGACACAGGGGCATGTAAAACTGCTTGTAATGAGTCTATTCCAGGCGCCGTCATGTCAACAAATAAGATATGGATTAGGACAGCTCAGGGGGATCTCTCTGCAGTTTCTGAAACTAACCCTGTGTGGATAAGAGACCCCCTGGGGGAATCGTGCAAATTGCCAATATTGGTGGTACCAGATTGTCCCGTTAATTTGCTGGGGAGAGATGGGCTGTGTAGATTGGGATTAGCGTTAATATCAACACCCGAGGGACACATGGTGGTAAAAAGACGAAGTGAAATAATTGAATCAGATTTGTATGTGATGCAAGGATTTGGGGAACCGCTTTTTTACTACTCATTGGATATGACAAATAAACCGCCACTGTGTACAGGAAAAGCATTGCTCGAACAAGCCGACTATTTTGTAACAGAAGAACAAAATAAAATGAATGAGAACTACCTTCATGTAACTATGTGGTACAAAAAGACCCCAGGTCCGGATCCCGAATATGAATTTAAATTGGAAAAATATACTCCCGAGACAATCGTGATTGACTATTTGTATACTGATAATTTGGGAACCGCAGTGGCAGGCGTCAGACTTCCACTTAAACTGGAAGATCTACATAAGGAAATGACGCCTCCACACGTGTCATTATTCAAACCTTTTGACTTAAAATGGAATCAATTGGGAGGATTAGTAAAATTGGGCCAAATAGTGAATGATTGGGAACCTGACGGGGAAAAGTCAGGCACCGAATATAGTGAGAGGGCAAAAATGACGAGAAAGGCATTGTTCTGGAAAGTACAGGTCAATGCTGGACGTCACCTCCAACGAAAATGACACGATATTGATTCCTTCCTCTTAACAGAGGAAGAGGAAGAATTTTTAAAAAGGGTTCCAAATTGTTTATGGTCAGAAGGGCCTTCTGATGTAGGACTCATTAAAGGAGCACAACCTGTGCAAATTAGACCAAAAACAGAATATCGTCCATGCATAAGGCAGTATCCGTTAAAACCAGACGCATTAGAAGGGATACAACCAGTTATTGAGTCGTTAATAAAAGCAGGGGTAATAGTTCAATGCCCGGATTCTCCCTGCAACACACCAATTTTTCCAGTAAAAAAGTCTCCACCTTCTGTCGGTTGGAGAATGGTCCAGGATCTTCAAGCAGTAAATGCCGCTGTAATACAACGAGCACCCTGCGTTCCTGACCCACATACACTGCTAAATTCATTAAGACCGGATGCAACAGTTTTTACAGTAGTAGATGTTAGCAATGCATTTTTCTCTGTTCCTGTCGACCAGGATAGCCAATATTGGTTCGCATTTACGTTCAAAGGCAAAAAACTGACGTTTACGAGATTGCCACAGGGCTTTTGCGAGAGTCCCACTATTTACTCACAAGTAATGATGGCGAGCATGTCTACATTTGAACCACCATGTGGGAGCCAAATTCTACTCTATGTAGACGATATCTTATTGGCATCACCCGATTTGGGAGCTTGCAAAACAGATACTATTGCTCTGTTATGTCATTTGGCCAAGGAAGGTCATAAAGTAAGCAAGAACAAGCTACAGTTGTGTAAAAACCAAGTGAAATACTTAGGACATAATCTGAGTAAAGGTGGTCGAACAATCTTACAAGATAGAAAAATGACCGTCTTGCAGGCTCCGAAACCATTAACGAAAAAGCAGATGATGTCATTTTTGGGGCTCACGAATTATTGTAGGACATGGATTCCAAATTATGCAGAAATTGTTGCTCCTCTTTCAAAAGTGATGTATGAAGAGGACTTAAAAATGTCTTCACCTTTGCACTGGTCACAAGAAGCTGAACAGGCTTTTTGTGAGATAAAGCAAGCCTTGGTATCAAGTGCGGCCTTGGCTTTACCAGATTATTCTAAACCTTTTGTTCAAATGGTAGACTGTAAAAATGAATATATGACGTCTTTGCTGGCACAGAAATATGGCGAAAAGCTAAGACCTGTGGCATATTACTCTTCAAGGCTGGATAGTGTGGCATGTGCACTTCCTCATTGTGTGAGAGCCGTTGTGGCAGCTTCAATGGCAGTGGAAAGCAGCTCATTAGTAGTGCTTTTCCACCCATTGACTCTAAAAGTTCCGCAGTTTCTGCGTTGCTGTTGCAAACCAACATGATATTTTTGTCCCCGGCCCGACATCTATCTTGTATGGCCATTCTACTATCGCAGCCACATCTTACATTGGAAAGGTGTACAGTTCTGAACCCGGCCACATTAATGCCACTTCCTGAGGATGGTGACCGTCATGATTGTCAGGAACTGGCTGAACAAACGACTAAATGCAGACCAGATTTAAAAGACCAACCCTTACCCAACGGAGCCGTTCTCTTTGTGGACGGCTCATCCAAGAAAAATGAGTTTGGTAAAACGCAATCGGGATATGCAGTAGTTTCGCTGGACACGGTGCTAAAATCGGAGCCACTTCCTTCGCACTATTCAGCCCAGGCTGCTGAGCTGGTGGCCCTGACAGAAGCATGTAAACTAATGACTGGAAAAATAGTCACAATTTACACCGATAGTCAGTACGCATTCTCGACGTGTCATGTGTTTGCGCAATATTGGAGAAATAGAGGAATGATAACATCAACGGGGAAACCAGTGACACATGCGGATCTCCTGTTAAATCTATTAAACGCTGTGCAGTTGCCAACTGGGATTGCGATATGCAAATGTGCAGCACACACTACAGGCACGGACGAAATTACTTTGGGAAATGCATTTGCGGATAAAACAGCAAAAGAGGCGGCTGTAAAACCCCTCTTGGGAGTGGCTGAATGCACGCCACCAGACGATGTTCTGTGTAAAAAGATTCTTATTGACATGCAACAACAGAGTCCGGTGCGAGAACAGGAACAATGGGAAAAGCAGGGGGCGACTTTAATTGATGGTGTTTATGTCAGCTCAGAAAAGAAACCCATTCTTCCAAAAAATCTTTATAAGTGGGCCGCTATATTGACACATGGTGTGACCCATGTGTCAACAGGGGGAATGGTAGGACGGATACACAGAATGTATACGACATATGGCTTTAATTTATTCTCAAAAAATTTTATTATTATTATTATTTATTATCATTAACAGTGGCAACGAAGCCAGTTTGGCCGATTACATGCGAAAAACATTAGAGAAAAGAGATGAATTGAAACTACCAGAAGGCGATTGTGCTTTTCTCCAACAGGAAGAACTAGTAGCTCCAGGAGACTGGGTACTGATCCGAAGCCTCAAAAAGAAGCACTGGAATTCTCCAAAGTGGGAAGGCCATCATCAAGTGCTGCTGACCACGCCGACGGCCATAGAGATTGAAGCAGGGAGCACTTGGATACATCTTACGCATTGTAAAAAGGTCATCTCAACCGACAAACCCAACAGGGAGGGTGAGCGAAAGTCTGATTCAAAGGTGGGAGCAGATATATAGAATCTGAAAATACCTGCGGTCAGTGAAGTTTTCCAAGACGCCTAACCTAATTAGGGGTTCTCGGTCGACATGGCTATTGCGTGGATAAGATTTGCGGTACTATGTTGTGTGGTCTTTGTGACCGTGAAGGCTATTCATTCACCAAATCACGCACTGATAAACAAGAATAGAGGATTTTCATATGGGTCACACCCAATAAAAATGTAGACCGAATCAACTACATCCATTACAATGTACAAAAATTGGGGAATTATACTGAAGAAAGATTTATAGCTGTCAGAGAACAATTGGCTGCAACATCACTCATGGCGTTCCAGAACCGCATTGCGGTCGACATGCTACTGGCAGAGAGAGGTGGCGTTTGCGCTATGTTTGGGAACCAGTGTTGTACATTTATACCAAACAACACATCTCCAGATGGGTCCCTCACGAGAGCCATTGAAGGCCTGCGCACCCTGAATCGAAAGATGAAAGAACACTCAGGTGTGTCCACCTCAGCATGGGACGAGTGGTGGGAAAAAACGTTTGGCAAATATAAAAGTTTGGTATTTTCTGTCATGATTTCTATGACTCTGTTCACCTCAATTCTTGTGCTGTGTGGATGTTGTTGTATTCCCTGCATTCGCGCATTACTCGTCCGACTTATCTCAACCGTCATTGCTCCCACAAATTCTAAATTACAAGAGATGTACCCTTTGCTTATTTCTGCAAATTGTGGTGATGGAGGGGACACTAATGACCAAACCAATGATGAGATAATTTCTCCTGCCGTCCTATTTTACACACCTTAAAACTTAAAACATAGAAAGGGGACATGATGGAATGTTTAAGTTTGTCATCCAGTAAATGATTCAACTAAATAAAACCTTTAAATCAAAGTTCTTTTGATGACAAAATTTTTGGAGGCAAATGTAGAATAAACAGGAGGGAAATGTAGGAATTATTTTGGAGGATTATTATACATTTGCCGTGTTGAAGTAAATTGCCTCTTGGGAAACACAAGTCAACGTAATAGTGTAGTAATTTCTGTTTATGATTGCTATGTATTGCAAAGGAGTGTTATTGTATTTGGTGAAGTTGCAAGTGGACGACTCAGCTGCCGAGTGAGGACAACTGATAAGAAGACGAGACGCACGTCAACGCCAGGGCCCCTGGACTTGCATGCCGCATTAGAGAGTGTGAAGTGAGATAGGAGTTGTTTTTCTCTTTCTGTCATGTAATCAGATGCCCCGATTGGTATATAAGGCGACTATTTGAATGATGAACCAAGAGAGACTCTGTACCGATCAAACTAAGGCTGCAGTTTTCTCTTCCTCATGAGCAATAAATTTGGAACCAGATGCTTCCTCTCTCTTTATTTGATAAATGTCTACATCTGAACCTGACACTTATATTCCATCTCTGATTTAGGATGCTAAGAAACTGCTAGTTAATTACGCTGTCATTGTATGGTACGGCACAAATGTCTGTTAGTGGCTAGCAACTAGCTGTTAACATTTGCAACAAGTGTCTGGCTGGTAGACCTAACAGTAAATAAGTTTGACAGCTCGTACCTTCGTTTTCAATATTATACAGTAGACCAAGGCAACTTTGTAATTCACTCTCCATGTTTAAAGGAAGGGAATGTGCCCTTGATGGAAATGAACCCCGACTGTAATGACAGGTTTGCTTTATATTATTTATTTAGTTGTTGCTAACATAACTATGAGATTCATTTTTCAAAAATAATTTCCAGTTTAATACATTTTGTAGAAACTTTATTTGGACGTATGACGACATTGTTATTTCACAACACATTCACTGCATTGTGACGTACAATGGCGGCTGGCTCTCTGCCGAGCACTTGGAGACATTTGTCATTATCAAAATTTAAATAAAAAAGATGAATGGAACTCTGCCCAGTAGCAAAACAAAACAAAAACAAAAAAAACAAACCCCCCAAAAAACAAACCCAAACTTTAAGCGATTAATACCTTGGTATTTTTGGACAATGTAAAAATAACATAATAAAATAATAATAATAAAATAATGCACTTAAACTTGTATTCCTTAATTCTAAACGGCCATATTAGACATTTTGAGTTGTTTTTTTTTTTAATTTTGAAGTGATTTACAAAATACATGAAGATAAAGTACTATTTGTGCACTTTTTTTTTTGCTGATCCGAAAAACAATCCGATCCGTGACTCAAATCCGTGATTAGATCCGAACCATGACTTTTGTGATCCGTTGCACCACTACAGTGAACAACACCATGAAAGAAAAGATCAAACATTGGGCAGGTGAAATTTGGTGTTAGGCCCCAGAAGACAGTTTACATGTCATGACAAAATACCAAAACACAGCCAAAAATGTTAAGAAATGGTTTGCAGATGAAAAAACTAACGTTTTGCTGTGGCCCACACAGTCCAAACTTGAATTTAGTTGAGAATCTGTGGAGGGAACTAAAGATCAGAGTGATGACAAGAAAACCCTCCAACTTGAAAGAGATGGAGCTCATGGCTAAAGATAAATGGGGGAAAATATCAGCCAAGACATGCAAACAGCTGATCAGCAACTACAGGATGTGTTGAATTTGCTGTAATAGCCAATAAAGGGTTTTTCTATGGATTTTTGAGAAGGGTATAAATAATTTTGGATGTGCCACTTTTTGTTAAAATGTATATAAAAGCTGTGAAATATCTTTAGAGTTAAAGTAACACTAAGGAATTTTCAGTTTACTCACGCCTGCGAGTGAAAGCCGGGCCAACGTTGATCCTTGACTGTCCTTTCATTAGGGTAGCTTCCTGTTTTCTTTTTCTTTTTTGTCTCCTCAGACAAAAAAATGTAAGTTGCTTTGCAGCTTCTGCCAGGAAAGCATTAATCGTGCGTCGACATTCAAATTGACTTCCGTCTTTGTAACGAATGGGGAAAGGGGTAAGTGAGATATGCCATAAAGCAGTCAGCACATTTGTAGTTTTGTGAGTGGCAGTGTTCCTACCATCCTCCTCAAAGTTGCTTAGTGCCAGTAAAAATGATACAGACTCCCTCAGGCCATGGCAAAGGTACCATTCAACTAGTTCAATCATGAACATAGCGATTTTAGGCCAGTTGTAATTCCGACGTCCGTTTCATGTTGTGGCTCGGAGGGCTTTGTTTTAATTGGGAGGCATTTGGCGTTTGGTGAGCTTTCGTAAATCTTTAGGTCCCAAAAAATTTGATTAATTTCGTAGAAGATAAATAACTAGAGCTGCAAGCAGCTATAAAGGGCTACTTTGGGGTACTGGCATATTGTTTTTGTTTTTTTAATTGACAAAGATTTATTATCTTTACATATGGATTTAAAAAATGGTGTAATGTGTGCATAGTTGGATGAGTTTTCATGCATGTTAACACCCTCAAAATCATTGTTTTTTTTGACAAACAATGTATTGCCACAGCAGCAGTGCTTCATGAAAAGTTTTCTTTTCAACATCATGAAGGCCTAAACACTCTTCCGTGCAAATATGAGGTTAATGTGGTTCATTTGCTAAGAGAGAAACATCAAAGAAAAAAAAAAAACATGTATTTGCTTTTGCCAGTAGGTGACACTACCACTATAGATGAAAAATAAAGTGGTCCCTGTTCAGGCCCTAATAATAATTTCTACAGATACATTAGGGACCTCGCAGCGATTGCTGCTCGGGCACTCAAAAGGGAGGAAATGAAAGAACAGCAGTATATCGACAGGGATATGTGAATATCGGAAACAATGTTTCAGAGCCTAAAAAGGGGTATACCGTACAGACAACTATAAGAGTGCTTTAAATCCCAGGCAGCATAGGGGGAAAATACTAGGGATGCACCAAAATGAAATTTTTGGCCAAAACCGAAAATGAGAAATACTTGGCCGAAAACCGAAACGCTGAAAAAAAATTATGCCAATTTTTTCATTATCATTGCATTTATTATAATTAATTAAAATTATAATATTATTCTAAAATATTTAGGCCTATTTAGCATGGGTATTTTAACAAAGCACAATATAAATTGAAACGCGTCCACACCACAGACATTAGAGACATGTTGGCAAATGGTACATTTAAGTGTATGGGACAGCTCAGGACAGTTTTTAATATGCTGTTTTGAACATACACATATAATATACACGACAAAATGAGCAGCTCATCGAATTAAAACATAATAACTGAGTATTTCTTGATTTTTAAATTACCCGCGCAAAACCTGGCCAGCGTCTTTCGATTCCCCAAAGACGCAGTTCTTCACCAAAAATGGACAAAGCAAGTACAACAGACTCGAGATAAATGGACGCCCACTCCAACGTCGGTGTTGTGCAGCGCACATTTCAATGAAGACTCGTTTGACCGGCTCCTGGCCCTGAAGCAGTCACAGGGCTATAATGTGCAACACAAAACCGTGCTTTTGCCAACAGCTGTGCCAACTCTGTTTCCAAGGAGCAAACAGAAGGGAACAACATCGACTGTAACAGCACCCGCGGCAGCCATTATAAAAAGAGAAAGAAAACGGGTAAGAACTACAATCTAGAAAGTTAGAGCACTTATGCTGCCTTCTTGTGCTATCAAAATTATGGTAAATACCACGTAGAGTAGAAAATTGCACGTGAACACCCCCTCATGCTGTATTTTGTATTGGACAAATGGGAATTTATTTTGATACCCGAGTTTCCGAGTTGAGAGAACTATTCAAAGTCTCAACATGGCGGGGTGCGCCGAAGGATTTGTGAATGGCAAGAAATATTAACACTTATAAGAGCGTCTGCTAGCACAGCAGTTTCTTTTAGAATCTACACAATTACGTAGCATACACAATTTTGCTATAACAACACAATCACATGAACAGAACTCGGTCGTAATTAGGAGTTTCCGAGTGGTAAGGTCCATCTTTCCCATACCTAGTACGTGAAAGCAGGGTTAGTTTAGCAGCTCACGGCAAAAATAACCACTGTCAAATTAATATAGTCAATAAAAAGGTACCAATTTACAATGAGGAACTGCAAATTTTTTATTTGTTGTCAATTTTATTGTGTATTATGTATTGTGTATCATGCCCAAGTTAAAACAGTTCAAACTTTGTTTCAGATGGTGGATGAGATGCTTATGGAGTATGAGTCAAAGGAAACTGCTACACAGGTAACATATTTGGAAGATGACTGTGTGGGAGATGGCTTACTGAATAGTTTGAGTGACAACCCGCAAGCAGCAAGTTTTACATTTGTAAAATAAAATTGTAAATTTATACGCATAACTGATTGTTCTCTAGTTGTTAATTTATACTTTGGATGAAAAGAAAAAGGCATGTAATTCTTTTGTATAATTGTATTTATTTATATCATATTTCGAGGTATCCTTTATAGTCATTGTCATTTGTAGTCATTGTCATTGGATGGAAATGTTCTCCTTATTAGTGACACTGCACAAGAAGGAATCGGTACCCTCACACCCTCACCAGCGGATGAACCAACTGTAGGCAGTGTACCTCTTACACCTGGAAATACAGAAAATCCATATTAAATTATTCATCTTATTTTAAAATACAAAACCTGTCATCATACTTACTCTGTTCCAAAATCGGCTCGGAAGTGTTGTTGGTAAGCAGGACTTCCACATTGAGGCACACAGCTTCAAACGCCCAGTGATGGGTGATACACCGGATCTGCTGCTGAGACTCCGACAACTTGACCTCGACCTTTTGCTGTTCGTGACAGCAAATGCTCTCCATCACTGTTGCCATTGCTACACAATTGCCACAGAAACACCTGAAAAGCACAGTCAACTTTTTTTTTTTTGCCATTTCTAACATTTACAAAGAATGTGTTCATTATTTGATAAATACTTGCATTATCTATTACAAATATTTCGGGAGAAAAAAAAGTGTCATGCATCTGATGTGTATAAGGTCACTTTAATTTCGAAAATCCATGTTGTACCCTTTTTCCATTAGTTAATGTGAATTGAGTCTCACAGAGATTGGCATGTGGCAATGTAAAAAGGGCAGTGGTGGCTTCACTTTTTACGAAGGTGAGTAAGCAGCATTTAGTTCATGGTTTCCATTTTAAATTGGAGAATAAGTTATATTTTGCTACTACCAATATAAATTAGCTTTTAACTGTAACAAGTAAAGCATAAATAACAATCATGCACAAATAATCATTTGAGTGTACCGGTTGTGAGGATAATCGGTTATGAAAATGGATGGATGGATTAAAAGTTACATTTTGGCCACAAAGCGTTTGCTATTACACCCATACGAAAATATAAACACCATTGTTAGTCCATACTTTCCATTTTAAAATAAAGAGTAAGATTTACCATTCTGTGTTCTGGAGCCTGCCGATGTCGTCACGGCCACCTTCAGAGTCCGAAGTCGCACCAGCACCTTCATCTAGATACGGCTCAAACCGATACGGGTGGATACATTCCAGGACTGAAATGTCTTCGCCTGAAGACTGCTCGTCGTCGGCAATGTCACAATACAACTCTACACTTGATGTCGAGTCAGAAAGCACCTCACTATCCGTTTTAGCCAACTATACCTGCCCATGTGTGGCCCGCTGACGTCACGCGTGTCCAGGCTTGGAAAAAGGGGGCGTCGCCAGTGAGCCGCCATATTTTAGAAATTCACGAAAATATCAAATTTTTACAAGCCCTTGTAATCGCGTTTTTACCAAAGTAATCATTGAAATCAAATTATTTGTACTTGTACTCTTTAAAAAAAAAATGCTTTTAGGGTGACTTTTTCTCATATCTCATTCACTTTAAACACCAAACGCGGGGTGAACAACTGACCATTTTCTGGCGGTGCAATTGCAATTTATAGTCAATGTACAGTACTTTGCAACGGCGGGCACGGATGCGTGCTGTGCGGTCCAGTGCGGATGACACACTTGTAGGCTATTTGGAGAGGGACATGGTGCGGCGCACTTAAAATCAGCATATTCACATATTCACCAACGTTTAAAAATAAATAAAACATTTTTGCACCAGCCAATCGGCTTTGGGAACGGACTGAAAAGTCACACACGGTGTCCTGTACAAATCTTTATTCACCTGGAGATAGTAATAAGTGTTTAATTGTTTAAAACTGTTGATAGCAGTAGTGCTAAAATTAGCTAAAGTATTTAGCACGGCCACCAGAATGCAAGTGAAAAAGTGGAAGCGCTCGAGGGGCTCTCATCAAAGAAAAACAGAAGTCGCTGCAGGAGAAAGAGTGGCTCACCTGTAGTGCAGTACTCGGCAGCGCTCTCTTTTTGACATCGTTTACTAAGCAACCCTCTCCTTCTGTGGGTTATGTTAATGCAAACTAATACATAAATTATTCTAACTTAATATATCTACACTGTTTGAATTTTCATTTTTTGTTTTTGTTTTTTAACATGAAAATCCACTAGTATAACTTTTAATTTGTGGGGCCATACCCCAGTTGCTGAAGAAAAAAAGTTATGATTCCGGCCCAAGCATAGTTTGCAAACTGTTACAAATGTGCTTTGTGGAAATATGAGCATAGACAGGATGTGTGTAAACATGACTGAAGCTGACATTCAGCCAAGTCGAAATGAGGGAGTTTTCTGTTCTATACAGAAAGTAATCAAACAAAGGGCTGATTCAGGTGCTGCTGTTAGGGAGCCTTATTCCTGTTGGTTGGGCAGGATGTTAGAGAAATGTGGAAGAAACAGACGAGGTACAGTGTACTGAGAGGGATGACTGGGGTGGGGGGATGAAGAAAATGAAAAAGCAATAAGAGGTCACATATGAAGCCACACACACACACACATTATGTATATACATACATATATATATATATATATATATATATATATATATATATATATATATATATATATATATATATACACATACATATATACATATATATATATATATACACATACATATATACATATATATATATGTATGTATGTATGTATGAAAAGTAAGTTTGCAAAAAGTAATGAAAATATGAACAATTCAATATGTACATTGAGGGGAAAAAAAGTTCACCTACAAAATGAAAAAGCAATAAGAGGTCACATATGAAGCCACACACACATTATGTATATACATACATATATATATATATATATATATATATATACATGTATATATGTATGTGTGTGTATATATATATATATATATGTATATATGTATGTGTATATATATATATATATATATATATATATATGTATGTATATACATAATGTGTGTGTGGCTTCATATGTGACCTCTTATTGCTTTTTCATTTTGTAGGTGAACTTTTTTTCCCCTCAATGTACATATTGAATTGTTCATATTTTCATTACTTTTTGCAAACTTACTTTTCTCTAACAAAAAGCTGCCAAAATTCACAACCATGAATCAACCAATGGATAGCTGGCTGAATGGACTTATTGGAGTAATTTAGGGAGAGTTGGTAAAGGCTTGGACTACCTGGTAGAGGAAGCGCTGGTTGAACTGATGCATGGCACCCTGCAGCTGGTTGCGTTGGCTCTGCCATTGTTGATAGTTGCGCACAGACTCTGCTGTAGGCCTCTGCCACGTGGTGGTTCTGGTGTTGTGGTCAACATAGTAGAACCTCCCTCGTTGGTCCACACGCTTTTCCCAGCTGAGGAGGTAGGGAAGTTTTTTTGGACGCTTTACCAAAGTTTCAATTACAAACCAAGACCAACAAAAGGTTCATAAAAAAAAAAGTATGCGTGTGTGGGAAAAAGGAAAAAAGAGCAAGGCCACAAATAATCAATGCTGTATAAAGTACTTGAAAGAAATACAGTCAACCTCCGAATACTCGCGGTTCGGCACCCGTGGATTTGCATACTCATACGCTGCGTTCACACTGCAGCTCAATTCCATTTTTTTTTTTTTACAAGTATCTGATTTTTTCCATGCAGTGTGAACGGTATGATTCCGATTTTTTCACACCATACCTGGGCCTCTTTCGTTTGTGGATATAAATCGGATATGTATGTAACGCTCATCCGCACGCATCCGATTCATGTCATCAAAAGCCTGGTATGCGCTCTGCGCGGGTGGCAGAGAGTGCTTTGAAGGGAGACTACTGAGACGTCTGTGAATATATACAAAGCTGTTTTGAGTAACAGTGTTAATTTTTTATTTGTTTTTAATTTAATCACACTTGAAACATGAAGCATAAAGTTGACATTTGTGGCGAGAGTAGAAATTCCGCCCTGCAGACGGTTCATCACACACGTCAATGACACGACGTCATCTTCAATGAAATGAAGAGATCGAGGAGCCTCCCCTCATATTCCCAAAATATTTCTACCTCTTCCAGTCTCGCTTGAGATGGAAAAAAACTATTCGCCGGGTTTCTGCTCTGATTGTTAACAGTGACGCTCAAGGAAGCCGAGGACAGCAGCCAAGCATAATCGAGCGTGAAAACAGTCCACCAATCGGGAACGGGCGTTTGCACAACTTAATTTGCATAATTAATAGAGGCAAGACACAGAAATCCAACTCCTAACACGTCCGCGAAAGGAGTCCACCAGCCCACCAATGAGGAGTGCGCGTTTGTATATGGCTAAGTTTGCATATGGCACTGATAAAGGTCGCTTGCCTCGGCAGCTTGGCTGGGGGGAAAACGTTGCGTCAAGTCGGGCCATATTTATTTACGTAAACTTTGCAACTTGACGTAGTTTGTTTTGGGTGCACATCACTCGACGTGTGCTCTTTGCGCATGTGAGTCACATCATGGGTGCATTGCGTTCACATTGAAGTTGCATTTATTTTTGTAACGTGAACAGTCCATAAAAAGATCCGAATTGGGCATCACGCCCTGCAGTGTGAACATAGCCTAAAACCTGTGGGTCACTTTTGAGTCTAGATATTCAACAATATAGTCAATGCCTACTAAATAATTGATATCTCGGCTCCTGAAGCAGATAGAGACATAATTCCAAAAACATTTCAGTTTACACCTGTGGATCTTTGTGAGAGAAAGAGTGGAGGTCGCCGCTTGGCCAGCGGTGATACCAACCAGTCCCCGCTCACTCTCGCGGAGGTCGCCGCTTGGCCGGCGGTGAGACCAACCAGCTACCGCTCTCTCTCGCAGAGGTCCCCGCTTGGCCGGCGGTGATACCAACCAGCCCACGCTCTCTCTTGCGGAGGTCAAGGAGGCAGCTACTCGCTGCCAACGGCTTTCGCGTGCTGCTGACGCGGGGCCCACCTTCCTGCCCAATGGCTTCTGATGTTCCCCCAGTGCAATTTTGACAGACATTGGCTGCGCCAACGTAGCAAAGGTGAAATATTATTTACTTCACCAATCCCCGTTTCACCTAGATAAGCCTCTGTGGATCGGGACCATTTTGACAGATACCAGATTTTTTTTTTTCCCCAATATCTGGGCCGATACCCAATCTACGTATCGGATCGGCGCATCCCAAATGGAAACTACAACAAACGAGGGGCCGGCTTTGAGCACAGCCCAAACTTCAACTCAGACTCCAAGAAAACAGAACAAACGAAGCGTGTATTCGAGTGCACAAAAAGACGTTAAGTGGAGAATTAACATCGGACCAGCATTTGAGCAAACGAGAACGCTTACCCCAGGATAACACCACATGCATGTGTGTTGCGTCTCCGCTCCGCCGGCGCAGCCGATTCGTTTCCATTCTATCAGCTTGTTGACTGCGGACAAGTTGCGTCGTGCCGGAACCCGCCGCACCGATAGACCAATTTTCAATTTTTGCCGCACAGCGCATCCATTGGCATCCGTCAAATGGCAAACTAGCACAGAACACATCAAGCGGGTCAGGAAAACCGATGCTGTTTCAAAATGAAAAAAAATCGGATTCATTTTCAAAATAAAATACTCGCCTATTTCGCAATCATGTCGGCAAATTGTCATAACGCTTAATTAATGCTTAATTCACTGCAGCAAACATGGATGCGGAGAGATTTACAATGGAGGTGGATTATATATGACACGGCACATCCTTTTTATTTGGACAGCCTAAAAATTGATGCTCTAAGGAATGTCATAGTAGAAGCTGTTTCTGCTCCTCTGTTGAGCACACATTCTGTGTGTTTGTCGTTTTTAATGCCACATTACCGCGCGTGATCACGCGAGATACGTTGGGTAGTTGTCGGCGACGGAGATGCCGGACCGCAGCTGTGCGCAGCCAGGGAGTTTTGTCCATAAAATTGACGTGTCTGGAGCACGCAGTCAAGACGCAGCGTAGCGGAGACCCAACGCACACGCATGCAATGTAATCCCGGGGTTAGTGCTGGGCTGGGTATGAAAAATGACCCACAATTGGCTGTTCATGTGGTTGAAAGGTTAAAACGCTATTTAAAAATCTACCAGAAAATAATAATTGAAAAAAAAAGACAGTACTGCCAACAATTCATAGCCAGTTGCTTGCTAGACAGAGGCCGACAGCAATTCGAGGACACAGCAACAATTTTTTTTTTTTTATAAATGCAAAATAAACAGGTCTGTATGTTATAGAAGTGAACTAACTGCAATGTAACAAGTGCTTGGTAAAAACATTGTTTATTAAATTGTTTTTAAATGGCATGCTAGTTCACCCTAAAGGGGGATTCTTTATAACCAACATAAACACCAAACTGGTCCGGGTATTTTTCTCTTATCCTCCAAACGCAACAGCTTGGAATCACAAAACAATGGCTTGGCCTGTGCCTTGACATCCATGTTGCCAGATTGTGAACTGCTGATATGCATAGTATCGATACTCCTTTTGTCAGATCCAGGGTCTTGACTGTCGCGCAGAGCCAAAATGGCATTCCATGTCTGCCTAGCTAAACGCAAGACTCCTTCATCCAAGCTGAAGCAACTAACCTTAGGTCCTGTAGCCGCCGTGGATGGATGTGGGAGATGTTTTTGACATGCTCGACAAATATTTGTCCACAAAAAAATGGCTTCAATGATTCAATGTTAAAAATTTGACAAATTATGCTGCTAACTTTATAACTGAAATACTATTTGTGAAATTAATGTATGAGTGTATGTATGAGCGAGTGTTTGACTGAGTGGTAAAAAATGCATGACCTTCCACTCCCTCAACCTAATCACCTACACCTGTGTTTAAAAGGATTAGGGAGGGAGGGAGGGAGAGTGCCTACACTGCCACCTGTGGTCATCTACCGCAAATAAAAGCAAAAATAACATGTGGCTCCTACACAAGCAGTACAGCTCCATGTGAGCACATCTACTCAGACAACCTGCAGGATCTTGCCTGCAACACTTATTTTCCAGGTCTGTTGGCATTTGTCGGCAATTCTGGCATGTACGCCATTCTGGCTCGGTTTGGGTGAGATGGTCCAGGAGAAACCTGTCTGTACTCTAATATATCAATAAAAACTCCTGGAAGCCGTGTGACAACTCTCTGCAGTACTTCATCTCCACCTGGGTTAATTGTTACAACTGGGCCAACTGTGGGTCATTTGCAAAGCTGCTGTTTCAGGTCCTCTATCTCTCAAATTCAGCCCTCTCCGCTTTTTTTCCTACTCTTTTTTTTTGTGTGTATTCTACTCCTCCACCCTTGACTTCATCTGCTCTGGCGAAAGCTTCTTTGTTTTGATGAAGATTTTGCAGTTGGTCTTTAGAGTATTGCCAATCAGCCCGTTGTTCTTTGATGTGCCTTTTTGGCAAAATCTGCATTTTTTTTTTTGTGAGATTTTCATTAATATAAACGTCCTTATTCTTCTACTTTGGACCCTGCTTCAGGAGAGCGTTATTTTTCTTTTTGATCAGTAAATCTCATCAGTACAGCCAGTGGTTGTTTCCCCTCTGTATTCAGTGGGAATCACAGCTTGATGTTCTCAGGTTTTACAGTAATTTTAAATTATTGGGATATCACTAGTTTCCTCCACCGTCATGATTACCGAATTTAGGTCAGGATCATCTCTACTTCTCCTGGCCGCAGCTTGAGCGTGCATAAGCGGCTTGATTTTTATGCCAGTGTCACACCGCGGTGAGGGTGTCTTGTCATTTCCTGTTTTATTGTGAAAAGTCTGACTCCTCTCGTTTCAGGTCACTTGCCCTTCCTCGTGTGGTGTCTGTGTCAACCCTGATCCCTGATTGTTTCCACCTGTTCCCCATTACCCTCATGTGTTAAATAGTCTGCGTTTTCCCTGTCATGTGCCGAAGTGTTTTCGTTTGAGCCACTGAAGCCTGCCATAGACCACAGCCTTGTTACCCAATTGCCTTGTTGCCTTTATTGCCTTGTCTCGTGAGAGAACCTTTGTTTGTAATTTTGTATAGCTTAGTTTTATTTAGTCATAGAGTGATTTTTGTTTTTGAATGTAGTTTTAAATTTCCTCCCTTTTGGAGCGCTTTCAGTTAATGTTTGAATAGTCTTTATTTTCTCCCTCTCTTTCTTTTGTTAATTAAAAGCTGCTTTACCCTCCACCGCTTCCTCTGCGTCTGAGTCCAAAAACAGCCTTGTTGTGTCAGCCAGTAATTATCACATCATTCATGCGAGCATTCTGCTCCAGTTCATCCAGTCTTCATTACAAAACAACAATGCACCAATCATTTTCTTCCAAATCTCTGCGCAGCTGTTGCATTTCTTTCAAGATCTCCCGAAGTAGCTCCATGTCCTTCTTTACCTCCAACACATTCTTATAAATCATAAATAGCATTCTCTATTTAATTCTTTGACTGCCAGACGTTTTCAGAAAAGGGATGCCGCCAGTGCCAGCCGATTTAAGCATTTTGACTGATCTTTCAAGGTCCACAGAAAATGTTGTGTTTGGACTATGGAAACACACATACGACCAAATGAAAGATTGGACTCTCATCTCTCAAAAAGTTTGTTTCTACCTTATTCTGTTTTTCAGTAATCAACAATAGAAAATGGTTAGTTTCACCAAAATGCTCTGTTTTGAAACAAAAAACGGAGAAAACAAGCTTTTTGTGAAACGATGTTATTTCATGCACTCTAGTGAATTGTACACTTCTTTTTGTCCATGAATGATGCCACAAACACCTAAATAGTGCTTTACTTCTGTAAAACACTACCACCAACAATGAAAAAGTGTTTTTAGATTGCAAAATACGTTTATTTCCATTCAACAGTGTAACAATTTGACAAAAATATTTCGCAAACTTTACAAATGTGTGCAACTGGTACTATTTACAATTATGTGGATGTTTCAAATACAGTTTTTCTTTTTGTAACACTCCCCTGCGTGCAAGGAGACGGAGCAGGATTTGCACAACAGATTCGTTTCATAGCGATTGCCCCTTTCGCGTGCAGACGTTACACTTTCTTGACGGCCTTTTTTTCCGGGGAATAGCAAGTAGCAGACTGTACCCACTCCTCCGATGAATATGCATTGGACTCGGGGTACTCTTCATCGTCCGATTGAACGTCCGCCTGTGCAGAAGTGCTCGGTTGTGCTCCGCGTTTTCCGGTGTTAGCATTGCTAGCCAGTGAGGCTTTATGACGTGGTCATAGCCGCCGCGTCAACGCTTCCAACTTCGGCGTCAACGCTTCCAACTTTGGCGTCAACCTTGGAGCCACCATCATCATCATTGTCGCCATCACTGTGCTCTTTAGCATTGGTCGATGAGCTGCTTGCAACCGGTCACCATTGTTCACTTCCTCAGCCATCTAGCTCCGCCTCACGTCTTCTACTGCCGCGTCAACGCTTCCAACCTCGGAGTCACCATCATCATCATCGATGATGATCATCGTCGTCATCAATGTGCTCTTTAGCACTGGTCGATGCTTTTCGTCTTTGAAAAAAATGCTCAAGCGTGAGCTGCTTGCAACCGGTCGCCATTTTCGCTTCCCATCCCCAGCCATTGTCCCCTCTAGCTCCGCCTCACATCTTCTACTGACGCCTACCCAATCTTGTCAAAAGAGAGTCATCGCTGCCATCTAGGGGCCAAAAATAGTCATTAGGCTAACTAGATCTGCTTGAAACTTTCACCACAGCTGGGCAAGGCTTTCCTCCACCCGTTTCCCCCCAAAAATTTAAAAAAAATTGGAGAACGTCTTTTAACGTCCTTGGCGGCCCTCCGTAGGTTTTTACTAAACGTCATTTAACGTCCTTGGCAGTAAAAGAGTTAAGCAAGAGAAGTCTTTAACTCTTCAGCCTCTTCGGCTTTTTCCGCTCTTTCTTTTTTCCCCCGCTCTTTTCCCGTTAGGCATGTCTCAACAGTAAAATCACAGAGTGAAAATCACGAGCGAATGCAAGATGTGTCATTCCTTGTCACACCAAATTGTTGATGTCCATAGTTTATTGGTAATACATAAATAAATAAATAAATACATTAAAAATATATATATATATGTGCTTTACACAAGGAAAGAAAACATCTATAAGTATCAACAAACACAGCAGTTAACATTCAGAAGCAAAGCAGAGAAAAAAAGTTTACAAAATTTACTAAAAGAATGTACATTGACAATGTTAAAACATTAAAAAGCAAATTTTTAAAACATTTAGAATAAAAAGCATTTCTAAGATAATAAAAAAACATGATTTAATATTGTTTAACTCTTTGACTGCCAAAAACGTTAAATTACGTTTAGTAAAATCCTACGGAGGACCGCCAAAGATGTTAAAAGACAACCGAGCACTTCTGCACAGGCGGACGTTCAATCGGACGATGAAGAGTACCCCGAGTCCAATGCATATTCATCGGAGGAGTGGGTACAGTCTGATCACGGAGAAGACACTGCTTATGGACTACAATGCCACCATGAATGGAGCGGATAAGATGAATCAGAACATCTATGTTTTTTTGGGGTTTTTTTTGGAAACGGGTGGGGGAAAGCCTTGGCCAGCTGTGCTGAAAGTATCAAGCAGATCCAGTTAGTATAATGCCTATTTTTGGGCACTAGATGGCAGTGATGACTCTCTTTGGACAAGATTGGGTAGGCGTCAGTAGAAGACGTGAGGCGGAGCTAGAGTGTTGAGGGGAGAATGACTGAGGAAGCGAAAATGGCAACCGGTTGCAAGCAGCTCACGCTTGAGCATTTTTTTCAAAGACGAAACGCATCGACCAATGCTAAAGAGCACATTGATGACGACGATGATGATGATGGTGACTCCGAGGTTGACGCCGAAGTTGGAAGCGTTGACGCGGCGGCTATGATCACGTCATAAAGCCTCACCGGCTAGCGATGCTAACGCCGGAAAACGCGGAGCACAACCGAGCACTTCTGCACAGGCGGACGTTCAATCGGACGATGAAGAGTACACCGAGTCCAATGCATATTCATCGGAGGAGTGGGTACAGTCTGATCACGGAGAAGACACTGCTTATGGACTACGATGCCACCATGAATGGAGCGGATAAGATGAATCAGAACATCTCTTACCACCCGGTATAGGAACTGAAGGACATGTGGAAGCCAGACGTAACACCACCGTATCATGATCCTGAGAGTAGACTTGATGGCAACATGGCCAAACACACACTGCAGTACTGTATATACTTGCTATTCCCCGGAGAAAAAAAAGCCAGCAAGAAAGTGTAGCGTCTGCACGCGAAGGGGCAATCGCAGTGAAACTAATCTGTTGTGCAAATCCTGCTGCGTCCCCTTGCACGCAGGGAAGTGTTACAAAAAGAAAAACTGTATTTGAAACATCCACACAATTGTAAATAGTACCACGGTTGCACACATTTGTAAATAGTTTGCCAAATTGGTTTGTCAAATTGTTACACTGTTGAATGTAAATAAACGTATTTTGCTATCAAAGAACACTTTTTCATTGTTGGTTGTAGTGTTTTACAGAAGTAAAGCACTGTTTAGGTGTTTGTGGCATCATTCATGGAAAAAAAAGGTGTCAAATTCACTAGAGTGCATGAAAAAATATAGTTTCACAAAAAGCTTGATTTCTCCGTATTTTGTTTCAAAACAGAACATTTGGGTGAAACTAACCATTTTCTATTGTTGATTACTGAAAAACGGAATAAGGTAGAAACAAACTTTTTTTTCTGATGAAAGATGAGAGTCCAATCTTTCATTTGGTCGTATGTGTGTTTCCATAGTCCAAACACAAAATTTTCTGTGGACTTTGAAAGATCAGTCAAAATGCTTAAATCGGCTGGCACCCACAGCATCCCTTTTCTGAAAACGTCAGGCAGTCAAAGAGTTAAAAGACCTTAAAAGTATAGGGGGAAAAAAGAAATTTTTAACCTGGATTTAAAAGAATTTACACTCTGGGCTCACTTCACTTCTGTTGACAGCTTATTCCATTTGTGTCCAGCATAACAGCTAAATGCAGCTTCACCATGTTTACTTCGAACCCTGGGTTCCACTAGTTGACCCAAGTTTGCAGATCTCAGAGCCCTCCTAGGTTTGCATTCAATCAGCATTTCTTAAATATATTCAAGACCCAAACTATTCAGTGATTTATAGATCAGTAGCAGAATTTTGAAATCTATTCTACAGCTGACTGGGAGCCAGCCTTAAGGACTGGAGTGATATGTTCTGATCTATTTGTGTTGGTCAGAACCCGAGCTGCAGCGTTCTGAATTGGCTGAAATCTGATATTCTTTTTAGAAAGTCCAGTCAGACGACTGTTACAATAATGCATTCTGCTGGAGATAAAAGCATGGATAAGCTTCTCTTGGTCTGCTTGGACCATGCAGTCCTTCAGTCTGGAGATGTTTTTCAGCTGGTAAAAGGCTGTTTTTGTGATTGATTTGATATGATTGCTGAAAGTCAGGTCTGAGTCTATTAGCACCCCAAGATTTGTTTTTTTAACAGCAATCCTCTTTTTTCTTTATAACCGAAAACAATGACCTACTTCTACTTCTCTTGTGGTGAAGTGTTGTTCATATGCTGTAGACGCTCTTCACAGCTCCTATAGTCTGGGAGAATATCGACCACAGCGGGGGCAAGTATGAGTATAAAGGCTGCAAAACGTGCTCCCATGCGTTCACGCGTCATGCAAACACTTCAAAAGCAGGGCTGAGCTTTAGTGTTAGCCAGCTTGCCAACGGCGACTAAAAACCGTGTCGGGTGAACTCAATTTACGGTACCATTTCTATTCATCTCACTAAGTATTGATCACTTGGAGCAATAGATAAAAAACAAACAAACAACTCACGGTTCGGTCAGATCACAGATTTAAATCACGGATCAGATCATTTTTGGGACCAGCAAAAAAAAAAAGATAAATAGAATGTTGTCTTCCTTTCATTTTATAAAACACTTGTTCCCATTAGATAACAAGATTAAACTCAAATTGTCAAATATGAGGATGGAAATGATTCTAATTATCTTTTCTTTCTTTCTTTTTTTAAGAAAGAAAAATACCTCTGCAATTTAAGGCACATACTCCTTCTACATGGAGAGTGAAAGACAAACTAGCCTATTCATCATTGAAAAAGAGGCAAAGAAAGATAACAAAGTCACAGTTGTCGGACTACCGGTACTTTAAAAGCTGACAGCTGAGCACTCATTGCTAGCAGCTAGCGACTAGCTGCTAACACCGGAGACCAATCACACAATGACGGCGTAATAAACTAGAGGTTTCTTAGCGCCCTAAATTATCAATTGATATGATTTCGGGATGGCGACGTGTTGATGCTGGGATGTAATGGCAATGAAAAACTACGATAAGGCGATCCGAAATGAGTAGAAAGCAAGTCAAGCTTGCCGTCAGCCGGTCACGCCACCATGCAGGCCAACTTTAAAATAAGAGCGTACTAAGCCTGTTGCATGGCATCAGCGTATTCTTTCTTGAGCTTTATTTTGAACTTAGCCTTTGTTCAGGCGGCATGGTACTTTATTGAATGATTGTAGCTTTCTTGACAAGTCAGAAACTAGTCACAAGTCACACAAAATGCTCCCATACAAGCTACTTATATGATCGATAAGGTTTTTTCTCTGCGATCACAGTGAATGTGGATTGATCTTGTTGCCGTCACAAGAACGTGCTTTTAAATTAAAAGCAGCTTTTTGGATCTCACGGCGAGGTTGGCATCATCCATGTTTGTTTTTGTCTGCGCGCGGCTGTGCTTCCCAGTGTCCGGGAGATGATGGTACAGCGCTACTGAGTTACGCAATATTTTGAACCTTCTGTATACTTTTATTAACATATTAATATATCGGAATGTGGACGTTTGTAGCTCGATTCAGACTCGTCCATGTCTGAATTGCGATGCATCTAAGAATCGGAAATTTCCCCCACCTGTAGGAAACAGTGAGTTCAGTTGTACTTCAAGTATATAACAATGTACTCACGTTGCTTTTGATCAATCCTAATCCACAAATCAGTCATAGTCCTCATGATCTTCTGTATCAGAAACAAACAACTGGGCAAGTTCTCCATCAAACACGGCATCTCAGAGTCAGTCTCGTTGTTGTGTCCTCAGAAATGATGCCAGCTTTTGCATTCGCCCAAGCATCCAATATCCATTGACAAATTGGAGCATAACTTGCACGGTGCTGTCTCCCAGTCTTGGTAAAGATGTGTTCGCTCGCCTCCCAGAATGATAGCAAGCTCTGCATTAATTAGCCGAACTTTATTTTTCACAGCGGCTGAGAGATGTGTGCATTTGAGTCACGGAGATAAGGAAGGAAAGGTGATGCGTGGGAAAAATCTGGTGTCTTTAGTATGTGGTGTGATCTGTTTAGCTACACTGTGTAGACTTTCACTACTTCAAAGTGACTTTTGCGATGTCTGTTGCTGTAAGTGTATGTTGTTCAATAAAGCATTTAAAAACGAAAGGAAAAAAGGAAACATTACACTACTGTATGTAGTAGTTTATCCCGGACACCCCTTTGCATTTAGTATGTTCCATCTCCCTCACTCCCTGCGCAAGCAGACTGCTCTGTTTTGGAGAAAGCTGTCAATCAATCAATTAACTTGTCAGTGGCTCGTTAAACTCTAAAACAAGCAAAAAAGAAAAAAAGACACATGCTCACTGAACATGCATGTTTTAGCGCCATGGCATAAATTTGAACACAACAAATCACGATTTTGAACACGTGGGGGTGGGGCAGGGGGAGAGGGAGAGTAGGGGCTAAAGCACTCGCCACCAAGTTGACTCTTCCATGTTCTCATGTCTGTCCTCAGTCAGGTCCGCCTTTCTTGTATATAAGCAATATGTGCGGGAATTCATCTCACACAGTCAGATTTTGGACCTTGGTCCACACACAAGGCGCACCTCACTATTAGACGCACCGTCGATTTTTGAGAATATTTAAGACTTTAAAGTGCGCCTTATAGTCGTAAAAATACGGTAAATTGACCAAATTATGATACGTGAGGCATCAGACCAAGCCAGCGATATACAGGGACAGTGCTGGTTCTGGCATTGCCGCCACAATTTCTCGAGCCACCACCCAAAAAGGCTTAACGTAGAACCCTGCATTATTTTTTTTTGTGACGATACGACTTGAAAAAAATTAATATATTTCTTATCAAAGGGTCGGGGCTACCTGGAAAATTGTCGGGATCCCTAAATTTCCCATGCTAGGAGCCCGGCTGGCTCCTTAGCCTGTCTGGCTAAATGTCAGGCCTGTAAAAGTGGAGGGAATGGATTGCGGTCTTTAGGAAACTGAGGCCACACCCCGTCCCCAATGCCATTTGTGCCCATGCATAGAAGTAAAGTGCTGTTATACAAGTACATAATGGGAACACAAGTTTGATGTGTTCTGCATACAGAAATATACATGTGGCTGACAATTGACCATGAGTTCAACTACTTGCTTTTTTAAAAACAATTTAACAGTACACCCACACAACAATAATCAACATGGATAAAACATATTAAAGCTGCCATACCTTGGTGGCAGCGGTCTCGCCCATGTCGTGGTTTTGGTGTTGTGATCTACGTAGTAAACTCTACCATGAGGCAACACCCTCTGCTCCCAGCTAGAGACAAAGCACAAAAACATATTCCTGTACACTCAACTTAACTAAACTTTATGTATAGAGCACTTTAAAAGCAACCATCACTACTTACCAAGTTCTGTACATGGAGGAAAAAATAGACATATAAAAACAAAGACAGTTAAAACAAGAAATTTCAAATTAACACCAATGTTGAGTCACGTGCTAAGTTAAGAGCACTTGTTTTTAAACCTCCCGATTCAATTACAATTCAGGGGCTACGATTCGATTATAAAACGATTATTGATCCATTTATAATTTTTGTATGTTGATGCACTTTTTTACAACACATTTCTCTTTGTTTCACTAAGTATTAATCACTTTTTTCCCATTAAATAAAAAGATTCAAATCAGAATGTCAAATATGTTCATTTAGAACGTAGAAACACAACAGTGCAATATAAAGCTGGACACCTTATTTTATACATGGGCCATAAGCATGTATCCTGCCTTATATTGCACATAAAGTTAAATCTAAACGGCCATTTTAACAGTTTGAGATGAGCGTTTTTTGGGGGGTGGGGGTTTTAATAGGAAAACATGTTACCTCAAACTGCAATTTAAGGTATATATTCTTCTACATAGAGACTGAATGACAAATTTGCCTATGTTCACATCATTAAAAAAGAACCAAAGAAAGGAACTAAAGCACAGTTGTCGGACTACTTTAAATGTAGCCAGCTGTGCACTCACTGCTAGCTAACACCGCTAACCGCTAACACCAGCGACCAGAGATTTGGTTTGATTTAAGAGGTTTCTTAGCCCTAAATTAGCAATTGAATATGATTTCGGGATGCCGATGTGTTGATGTTGGCATGTAATGACAATAAAAAAACTACAATAAGGCAAGCCGGAATGTCTAAAAGACAAGTCAAGCCAGCTGTCAGTCACCATGTGAGCCAACTTCAAAATAAAAGCATGCTAAGGCTATTGCATCGGCCTCAACGTAGTCTTTCTTGAGCTTTATTTTTAAGTTAGCCATTGTTTATTTTATTTTATTTTTTTATTTTTTTCTTGGGGGAGCTCAGTATTGTTCGTTCGGTAATCTTACAGATTGAACATGGCATCACCATTGCTTTCTTTTATTTAATTTTTTTATGATTTTTTGTGTGTGAATATGTGCGTGTGTGTGCATAGGTGCGTGCGTGTGAGCTTGGAGTTTGTGCTCATTAATTCACCTAAAACCTATTAAAAATCCCATACCCTTCACCTAAACCGACTACTTCAGAATCCCGCTAGAGTTGTGAAGTTGTCAGGAGACCCCAGGAAGGATCAAAGAAAAGAAAGAAAAGTGAAATCCAGCACCGACCAGACACCACCTACTGCCCACAGGGTTACAAACCAGAATCTTTCACCAACCACAGAAACATATAAATTCCAACAAATTAGGAGACCTCAAGAAACCAAAGAAAAGACTGAAGAAAGTAAGGAAGGATAGCTGAAGCAGAGTGAGATCCACAGACATCAGCCTCCCCCGATTCAGCGACCAGAGGAAGAAGCAGATTGTGTTTGAATCTCGGTAGATGCTGGTGTGGTGGATCTGGCATGCATGAAAACCTCCACCAAAGAAGGGAGCCGTCGACCCCGGCCAGGACAGGGCAAGCACAACCCCCCAGGGCCTCCCAGGCCGCGGCAGTGCCAGGGCACAACCCCCGGGCCCCACGGGGGCCACCGGCCAAAGAACAAACCAAGAGCGCCCCCCACCCTAACACAGCCCGCGTCCCAAGCCCAACGCAACATAACGGGACACGGTAGGCCCACCAAACACCCCCACCAGCCCAGAGCCCCACCCCACCCCCCAAACATGGCACCAAACACACGTTTTTTGCCCCAACTTCAAGCTTTCAACAAACATGCACTAAAATATCAAAATAATGACAAGGGCATGTACTGTAGACAGCATATGTAGACACCAGTTTATACAGTTTATCAACAACAAAAAGTTGATTTTGTGTTGAGTTACTCTTTAAAACATCTCTCTCTTCATCCGCCGGGTTCGGGCATTTGATGTTGTGTGTGTGCGCGCGCTTATAACTTGTGTTATGGTGCGGATGGATAGAAAGGATGTCAACAACGACGTGCGCCATATGTCGCTCGATTGTTCGTTGCCCGGGGGAACAACCAATTCTCATGCAACGATATAGAAAATGCATGGAACAGCGGCGTTCGCTCTCTAGCTCAATCGATTTGTGCTTAAAAAGACTTGTTATCCCCTCAGGAGGCAGGTACGACACGACAGCAGAGTGGCCCCGTACTTCCTACTTCATTTCCTCCGTGACCGGGCGGGGATACAGAGAATGCGCAAAAAGTGTTTCCATTACATTTTTGTAAAATACTTCTATTTCGACACGTTTCAAAAAACACCTCATGAAAGCGTAAAAACTTTTTGGCGAGTTTTTTCAAATGTGTTTTCCATTACAAGCTTGCTTTTGCGCAACTTGCTATTTTGCGCAAAACAGAGTAATGGAAACACACCTACTGACACTCATCGAAAAGGAATGGGGGGGAATAATTTTATGCATTGTGTATATTTTTAAAAATAATCGTCAGACTAATCGGTGTTATTTTCTGCCAAAAATTGATATCGGCCTAAACAATGCATAGCGGTCGTGCCCTAGCGCACACATCAAATAAACGGTTGCTTTTGATTTGAGATGCCCGACTTGAGGACTTGTTTTAATCGTTGCCAAAATGCTCACATATATGTTTCTTACATGATCTACGAGGTTTTTCAAGTTCCTCTGCTGCCATCATAGTGAATGTATGCTGATCTTGTTGTCGTCATGTGAACAACGCGATTTTTCTATTCTTCACAACCAATCCGCGGCTCATGTGCGGGGCGAACTGTGGTTCATGTTCCCTATGGATCATGAATCGATGATGATCCGTTGCACCAATGTTTACTATTTTAGCGTGACATAGCTTACATATAACGTGGTTCTTGTCCGGTTCACTTCAGCTCTCGAAATTGTAGAAGCCACACATCTGCTTTTAAATTAGAAGCAGTTTTTGGATCTCACGGCGAGGTAGATGGCAGTAATAAATGTTTTCGTATAGCCAGTTCCTGCTCTTTCGTGAAGGTCCACTGCTGCCGGCGTTGCCGACTAGCCTCATTATATTGAGGTTTGGGGAGGGGATCAAAATTGTGAGGGTGGAGTTCACGCTGAGCTAGTGATGTATAAAACCGAAAAAGGTGGGGTTAGTAATGTATAAAACCGATCTGCTGAAACAGCCCATTTGAGAGTGTTGTTTGAGCTGTGTTGACACAAACTGCCATAGACAAGGGAAACATGGGTTCTTTTCCTCACAACTCTTGGAGACTTAGTCAGGGTGGGGGAATGCGTATTAGGATTTAAAAAAAAAAATCTTTTCAGGTCTCCTTTAAGGCACGAATCCCTTCCTTTAAACATGGAGAGTGAATTACAAAGTAAACTAGGGCCAGGATTTTTATAAATAGTAAAGAAAGCAAGCCAGGTAACAGCTGTCACTCATTTACTGTTGCCTGTCCTTTTTTGCGTTTTACACTTGAGGACCACTGCACCAGCCAGGTACTCGTTGCTAACGCTAACACTAGCTGATAGCCACTAACGTCGGAGACTTGTGCCGTATCATACAATGACGGCATAATTAACTTGCGGTTTCATAGCGTCAGAAATTTGCGATTAAATATACTTTTGGGATGGTATTATGATAATGTTGGTAGAAAATATGTAATTTCAATAAAAACTTCGATATGTAAGCCGAAATGTCAAAATGAACCCCGACTGTAACGACATTTGCTTTATTTGGTTATTAACAGAAAGATATTTTTTTCAAAAATAATTTCCAATTTAATAAATTTTGTAGAAACTTTATTTGTACGTACGCTGCCATTGTTGTTTATGTCGCAACACATACAGTGTGTAGTGTTATAGAATGGAGGCTGTCTCTCTGCCGAGCAATACAAAACAGGTATAAAAAAGCAAGGTAAGCCTCGTAGCATTCCTAAAGAAACATGTGTCCGAGAGAGTCACCCTCCCCAACGCTGTGCTCTCGAGAACTCTACCGATGGCATTTTGTTTCTTGAGCAACGCTACGAGGCTTACCTCGCTTTCTTCATACCGTTTTGCATTGCTCTGCAGAGAGCCAGTAGCCATTCTACGTCACTACGCACTGAATGCGGCGCGACGTAAACAACAATGGCGGTGAAAGTACAAATAAAGTTTCTATAAAATGTATTAACTCTTTGACTGCCAGACGTTTTCAGAAACGGGATGTCGCCAGTGCCAGCCGAGGTCCACAGAACATGTTGTGTTTGGACTATGGAAACAAACATACTACCAAATGAAAGATTGAACTCTCATCTTTCATATGGAGCAAACTTGCCATTTCAGGCGGGGTTCCTTTGAATCTTTTACATACACATACATACTCAATCTTACCCAGTGGGAAGCAACTCTGTCTGATGTACTGTGGTGCCATTGCTCGTTTGCTCTGTTCTCGAGGTTGAAGCCAGCCCAAGCTCTGATGGTCTTACCGAACTCTGGTCGTTCTGCTGATCCAGACACAGGGTACTGTTGCTGGTTGCGTTGGACTGACCTAATGAGAGGATATGTGTGATGCAGCAGGCTGATTTTCAGCCCATTGGATGTCAGCTCAACTTTACCTGAGAGATAACACAGAGAACACAAATGAAAACGTGAATTTTCAAATAGCCTTCTAGCATTGTTGTGTATTGCGTTGGTTAGAGTGGACTAATTAGCCATCCAGTGCCGGGAACCAAATAATGTATTAGAAAAAATTTCACTTCAACTCGTCACCATGGCCACAATCTTTTCTCACTAGACGTCAAATTCTCACATTTTGTAGTCACGAATGTCTTCTTTCAGACAAACTAACTTTTATTTGGCTAAGGTGTCATTTAGTACCTTTATTTTCACTTTAAGCTCGGACAAGTCGGGCCAACTCGCCTATTTCTTCCATGTTAAATTCAGGCGCCTTTCGCTCTTCATTTCTGATAAATCATAAGTTTTCAACCTGCTCTCATTTGGTCATTTTTCATCCGATTAAAAAAATGAGAACATGCTCGTGTTCCCCAAACCCTTGCCGTTCTAACGAGCCATTTCTTGAATCTGTATCTTGAACCGTTAAGTCGTGGGAGGCTCTTCTTTGAGGTGTGTGTCTCTCATTCAATCTCAAAGGAATGTTGTTGCGTGACGTCACTTCAACTCGTCACCATGGCCACAATCTTTGCTCACTAGACATCAAATTTTCACATTTTGTAGTCACAAGTGTATTCTTTCAGACAAACTAACTTTTATTTGGCTAAGGTGCCATTTAGTACCTATATTTTCACCTTAAGCCAGGACAAGTCGGACTAATTCGCCTGTCTTTGACATGTTAATTTCAGGCGCCTTCCTCTCTCCATTTCTGATAAATCATAAGTTTTCAACCTGCTCTCATTTGGTCATTTTTCATCCGATTAAAAAAATGAGAACATGCTCGTGTTCCCCAAACCCTTGCCGTTCTAACGAGCCATTGCTTGAATCTGTATTTTGAACCGTTAAGTCGTGGGAGGCTCTTCTTTGAGGTGTGCGTCTCTCATTCAATCTCAATGGAATGTTGTTGCGTGTCGTCACTTCAACTCGTCACCATGGCCACAATCTTTGCTCACTAGACATCAAATTCTCACATTTTGTAGTCACAAGTGTCTTCTTTCAGACAAACTAACTTTTATTTGGCTAAGGTGCCATTTAGTACCTTTATTTTCACCTTAAACCAGGACAAGTCGGACTAATTCGCCTGTCTTTGACATGTTAATTTCAGGCGCCTTCCTCTCTCCATTTCTGATAAATCATAAGTTTTCAACCTGCTCTCATTTGGTCATTTTTCATCCGATTAAAAAAATGAGAACATGCTCGTGTTCCCCAAACCCTTGCCGTTCTAACGAGCCATTGCTTGAATCTGTATTTTGAACCGTTAAGTCGTGGGAGGCTCTTCTTTGAGGTGTGCGTCTCTCATTCAATCTCAATGGAATGTTGTTGCGTGTCGTCACTTCAACTCGTCACCATGGCCACAATCTTTGCTCACTAGACATCAAATTCTCACATTTTGTAGTCACAAGTGTCTTCTTTCAGACAAACTAACTTTTATTTGGCTAAGGTGCCATTTAGTACCTTTATTTTCACCTTAAACCAGGACAAGTCGGACTAATTCGCCTGTCTTTGACATGTTAATTTCAGGCGCCTTCCTCTCTCCATTTCTGATAAATCATAAGTTTTCAACCTGCTCTCATTTGGTCATTTTTCATCCGATTAAAAAAATGAGAACATGCTCGTGTTCCCCAAACCCTTGCCGTTCTAACGAGCCATTTCTTGAATCTGTATCTTGAACCGTTAAGTCGTGAGAGGCTTTCGTTGCAGGTGTGCGTCTGTCATACAATATCAATACAATGTTGGTGCGTGAATTCAAGTGTGCCCAACAAGTTCTAATCAAATGTGTGTGCGCTCTTAAAGTGACAGTAAGATATTTTTAGTTGATGTCGATTATGGTAAACTTCCACATTTCTTGACCGATTTCAATCGTTTGAATTTTATACTGTTCAGCTCATTTAAATAAAAAATAAAAAATACATTTAAAAAAAAAAAACATACACAAGATTATTATTATTATTTTTTAAAGGCAATGGAATGGACTGCTATTTAAATAGTGCTTTTTTTTTTAGCTATACTGCCTGGTCTCTCACGTCTGCATAGCAACTGCCTCAGCCAATCATCTCGCTCATCTCAACTCAACCCCTTTTTTTCTTGGTGTACTCAAGGCTTGGCCTATGTACGGGCGGCCATCTTGGCCAATTGATTAGGTACACCCAGGATTCTCGCCACTACGCTCGCCCAGGGCGGCGGCCATTTTGGCCAATTAATTAGGTACGGCAAGGACTCTCTCCCCCTCGCCCACCCGGGTCGGCGGCCATCTTGGCCAATTTATTAGGTACGCCCAGGATTCTCGCCACTCCGCTCGCCCAGGGCGGCGGCCATCTTGGCCAATTATTTAGGTACGCCAAGGACTCTCTCCCCCTTGCCCACCCGGGTCGGCAGCCATCTTGGCCAATTAATTAGGTACGCCCAGGATTCTCGCCACTACGCTCGCCCAGGGCGGCTGCCATATTGGCCAATTAATTAGGTACACAATTAGGTAGAATTCCCAGTAACCATGGTGACGCTAGTCCCAAAAAACTCCCAAATTAATTTCCCATTGGAAAATGCGGCCCGTACCGTAGATCGCACCGGCACAAATGAGGTATCAAACGATGTGGCTCGATCTGACTCGCTGCGCTACTATTTTTCTAAGAATTCCCAGTTACCATGGCGACGCTATTCCCAAAAAACTCCCAAATTAACTCCCCATTGGGAATGAATGAACATCAAGCACCTTTTTCCAAGACACGCTGCGCGCGCATACGTTATCCAACCGATACGAATTTTAGCTCATTTTGTAGGAATTTTTCCCATCTTTAGCTCAGTGTCGAAATCTTTTTTAAGGAATGAAAGCTCTCCCCCCTGTGCGGGTTCAAAGACAGTGAGCAAACAGCAGACAAATAGCCTTCTCCCATTGTTGTGTATTGCAAGTGCCAGAGTGGAGCAATTAACTTTAGAGTGGCGGGAACAAATAAATGTACTTCCAAAAGTTTCACTTCAACTCGTCACCATGGCCACAATATTTGCTCACTAGACATCAAATTCTCACATTTTGTAGTCACGAGTGTCTTCTTTCAGACAAACTAACTTTTATTTGGCTAAGGTGTCATTTAGTACCTTTATTTTCACTTTAAGCGAGGACAAGTCGGACAAACTCGCCTATCTCTTCCATGTTAAATTCAGGCGCCTTTACCCCTGCATTTCTGATAAATCATAAGTTTTCAACCTGCTCTCATTTGGTCATTTTTCATCCGATTAAAAAAATGAGAACATGCTCGTGTTCCCCAAACCCTTGCCGTTCTAACGAGCCATTTCTTGAATCTGTATCTTGAACCGTTAAGTCGTGAGAGGCTTTCGTTGCAGGTGTGCGTCTGTCATACAATATCAATACAATGTTGGTGCGTGAATTCAAGTGTGCCCAACAAGTTCTAATCAAATGTGTGTGCGCTCTTAAAGTGACAGTAAGATATTTTTAGTTGATGTCGATTATGGTAAACTTCCACATTTCTTGACCGATTTCAATCGTTTGAATTTTATACTGTTCAGCTCATTTAAATAAAAAATAAAAAATACATTTAAAAAAAAAAAACATACACAAGATTATTATTATTATTTTTTAAAGGCAATGGAATGGACTGCTATTTAAATAGTGCTTTTTTTTTTAGCTATACTGCCTGGTCTCTCACGTCTGCATAGCAACTGCCTCAGCCAATCATCTCGCTCATCTCAACTCAACCCCTTTTTTTCTTGGTGTACTCAAGGCTTGGCCTATGTACGGGCGGCCATCTTGGCCAATTGATTAGGTACACCCAGGATTCTCGCCACTACGCTCGCCCAGGGCGGCGGCCATTTTGGCCAATTAATTAGGTACGGCAAGGACTCTCTCCCCCTCGCCCACCCGGGTCGGCGGCCATCTTGGCCAATTTATTAGGTACGCCCAGGATTCTCGCCACTCCGCTCGCCCAGGGCGGCGGCCATCTTGGCCAATTATTTAGGTACGCCAAGGACTCTCTCCCCCTTGCCCACCCGGGTCGGCAGCCATCTTGGCCAATTAATTAGGTACGCCCAGGATTCTCGCCACTACGCTCGCCCAGGGCGGCTGCCATATTGGCCAATTAATTAGGTACACAATTAGGTAGAATTCCCAGTAACCATGGTGACGCTAGTCCCAAAAAACTCCCAAATTAATTTCCCATTGGAAAATGCGGCCCGTACCGTAGATCGCACCGGCACAAATGAGGTATCAAACGATGTGGCTCGATCTGACTCGCTGCGCTACTATTTTTCTAAGAATTCCCAGTTACCATGGCGACGCTATTCCCAAAAAACTCCCAAATTAACTCCCCATTGGGAATGAATGAACATCAAGCACCTTTTTCCAAGACACGCTGCGCGCGCATACGTTATCCAACCGATACGAATTTTAGCTCATTTTGTAGGAATTTTTCCCATCTTTAGCTCAGTGTCGAAATCTTTTTTAAGGAATGAAAGCTCTCCCCCCTGTGCGGGTTCAAAGACAGTGAGCAAACAGCAGACAAATAGCCTTCTCCCATTGTTGTGTATTGCAAGTGCCAGAGTGGAGCAATTAACTTTAGAGTGGCGGGAACAAATAAATGTACTTCCAAAAGTTTCACTTCAACTCGTCACCATGGCCACAATATTTGCTCACTAGACATCAAATTCTCACATTTTGTAGTCACGAGTGTCTTCTTTCAGACAAACTAACTTTTATTTGGCTAAGGTGTCATTTAGTACCTTTATTTTCACTTTAAGCGAGGACAAGTCGGACAAACTCGCCTATCTCTTCCATGTTAAATTCAGGCGCCTTTACCCCTGCATTTCTGATAAATCATAAGTTTTCAACCTGCTCTCATTTGGTCATTTTTCATCCGATTAAAAAAATGAGAACATGCTCGTGTTCCCCAAACCCTTGCCGTTCTAACGAGCCATTTATTGAATCTGTATCTCGAACCGTTAAGTCGTGAGAGGCTTTTGTTCAAGGGGTGCGTCTTTCATGCAATCTCAATGGAATGTGGGGCACGTGACGGCTCCAAGTCAAAAATGGGTGTGCGCTCTTAAAGGGACAGTGAGATATTTTTAGTTTCTGTTGATTATGGTTAACTTCCACATTTCTTGACCGATTTTTGTCGTTTGAATTTTAAACTCTTCAGCTCATTAACATTTTATTAAATAGCTTAGCTAGCATAGCTGCTGCTTGCGAAGCACGTATCAATATCAACCCTAGAAAAGTGGTTTGACACAGATTGAGAGGTAAAGTACACCAACATTTGGCAAAGGGTTCAGCGCATGCTTTCCACCTTGCAAGAGTCAGCAGTCCCATTCAAAATTTCCGCGGGAATTTTTCTAGTTTTTTTATTTTGTTTTGAAGTGACATTAAACAGATCTGTATCCAGTATTGCTGCTATATAAAATTATCAAATGTTCACAAAAGAGGCACAGTAATAATACAGATACAAAAAAATCTTTCAGACAGAAATTGTTTAAAAATAAAAAATGAGGAGATCTACTGTAATGCCGTTTTGAAAACATTATTGTGCAGATTTCAAGTCAATATCAAAACTCAGGACTGCAGTGTGAAAACAAATATTTTGTGAAAGGTATTCACTTTAGTATAACCTATCCATCCATTTTTTCGCTTATCAAGCCTGTTGTTTAATCTTCCTCCTCCCAGTTGATGTATATGGGACGCCGCAACAATCACATCACTTCCTGTTTAGCTAAGTATGTTGCATTACTTTTTCTCCCAAGAGACTCATTAAAAGGCCAGCATTTTTTATATTAAAAGTTTGACACGCACCGCTTTATTGCGATATCAGCGAGAACTTTGTAAAAAGTGTAATCGATCACCCATGCACTTAAATTAATGTCAGTTTCACGATTATGTTAGCCGGTTAGCAAAGCGGTTGGAATAGCAAGGCTTCTACGTCTTTTCCTCGTTAATCACGATTTGTAATCTCTTCGTGAGAACTTCTGCGACGTATCTCGCCTCGACAGTACCCCCGCTTATAGGTAATGCAAGCATCCCAGCAAAGCTTTTGGGGGCTTTCTCCACCATTCAATTTTCAGAAAAACTCAAAAATCCGTGTTTAATGGATGCTAAAACTGCACATTTAGACCCGCAAACTCATATGCTTGTTTCAGACAGCTGTCACTATGGGGTATATGCCACAGAGGAGGCGGGACTTCCAACTTACTGGTTTTCACACATCAACTTTGTTTCCGTTTCCTGTTTGCAACGTGTGGGTTGCAACCCAGTTCTAGCGCTTTCGCCTTTGTGCCCCTCGGTTGCGCGTTCCCGTTGACGGATGCGAGTGTGTAGTGTGTCTGTCTCAGTTTGCCGAAACATTTCGGAGAGTTAAGACAACCGGGTTGTGGGACGCAGGGGTGGGGGTGCAAGTGTTGGAACGCGGCCATCAGTGGTCGAAAACGACGCTGATGTGGAAACCCAAAAGTCGTGGCATCTACCCCATTTCAATGAGCCTAAAGGAGTACCCTGCATGCTTTTAGGTGGGCTTAAAAAAAATATTAGTTAATTAATAATTACGGGTTTGTTATTTTAGTTAATTTTTCAAAGTAGTAGTATTTGTTATTTGCATTTACCCACCTCATAGTCTATTAATTTTCATTGATGAAATGATGCAGAGTATCCCTAGAAGTGAGAGAGTTGTCATTGGTGCAGACTGCAATGGACATGTTGGTGCAGGAAATGAGAAGGTGATGAGCAAGTTTGGTATCCAGGAGAGGAACACAGAAGGAGGACTTGTGGTTGACTTTGCAAAAAGAATGGAAATGGCTGTCGTGAATACTTTCTTCTAAAAGAGGCAAGAACATAAGGTGACCTACAAGAGTGGAGGAAGGAATACACAGGTAGACTACATCTTGTGTATACGGTGTAGGAAGACAAAGACGGCAAAGGCAGAGCAGAGGACGAAATGTGGAAGCTGAAAAAGGAAGAGTGTTGTGTAACGAATACTGCCAGTCACCCTCTATATTTTGTTGTTGTTGTTCTCCCTTCCTCAAACATTCCACTCTTGGAAATATGTGTGAGGTGAAATCTGGGGTTTTGAGGTGAAGCGATAAGCCCCCCCCTCCGGTTTCACCCTCGCCAGAAAAGGTCAAAATGGTACTTCTACCCTTTCGATCATCCTCGCCCAGTTGTATTAGGATGTGAATGTTTAATTTTCACCCGCCAGAACCACGAGTTTATGGTACTAAAGTGTCTTATCGGAGGCTCCATCCTCTCCCCAGTGGAGTTGGGGGATAACACGACAGATAAACCATACCAGTCGTTTAAGTGGACCCAGATGGCCACATTCCAGCGTTCTTGAAAGTTACATATGACCACAGCGCCTTCAAGCGGGGACGGTCGAAACTGCCCTCACTTGGAACTCCTATGACCCACAAAGCAATCTTACACATTTCATACAAAAAAAAAATAATAATTCATCACATACAAGTGAATGTACGCACAATGAAGGTTTTACAGCATGTATGTTTTGTTTGTGTTTGGAAAATAATTTCATTTGTATGTCAACTTCACAAGAGAGTTATTCCGCAAAGAACGAAATTACCTCGTGCCGTAGGATTAATCGATATGTGTAACGATAACATGTTTTGCCTGGAAGAACTTGGCTTGCCAGCCTGACCAAATTTTAATTGTTAGTTATTAATTCTTTAAATAATTTGGAATTTAAGAAGTCTTGGCGTTGAGTCGAGTTAAAGTTGAAGGGGGTCCTCCTCTCCTTTCCTATTCCACGCCTCCACCTTTAAAACCGGCCGCGGACTATTGTTCTCTCTCTCGTCTTCTGCCGCTGTTCCTGTCGTCTTCTTTTTTTTTTCGTCTTTCTAGCCAGAAAGACAAAAGAACTTCCACGTGGCAATTTTTCTTTTGTCCAAGAAACTACCAAGTGTCTCGGACTTGGCGATCGTGCTTGTAGGCAGTGAAAAGCAGCCGGCACGCGTCCGCTCTGGCAGACGGACACCTGTTTTTATTTCATTTTTCATATTTCTTTTTTTGTGTGGTCGCCCACGTCGGCAACACAACCGCCGATGAACTTTCCCGTGACCCTTTTGGGACCCAGACACTACAGTTGAACGGACACGCGCAAGTCCAGTGCGTCCCGCTGCACCTGCTCACCGACTTCCCATTGAATCGAGAGCGGGTCCAACGGCTGATCTCTCTTGGGACGCAGACACACAGCGAATTTTGGCTTCAGGTGATTGGCCAGCTGAGACGCAGATCTCCCCGTGCGCCGAGAGGACAACTCCGGTTGCGGCCGAACGCACCTGAGCCGAGCTGTTGCCCGCGCGTCCAATTGCTGAACAATTTTTCAGAATTATTATTTTTGCCTTGTTTTTGGATCAGTTTTTTCCTTCTTCTTTCTTCAATCGATCTTCCCTCCGCCAGCTTGATTTAACTTAAGTTGCAGTCTTATGACCAATTTGACATATCGCTGGTGCAACTTCCATTTCAAACATCTCACAGATTTGGCAAGTCAAACCTTTCCTTTCTACCTCGTTAAATTGTTCCTTTCTTATTTACATTAGCTCACTTTTATTTGATTTTTTTCCCACCGTATGATAGTTAAGTAGACAGTATTGTGATTCTGTATGTGTGACCGTAATAAACCGTATTAAATTACTAATTTGTCCAAAAGACAACATCAATTATCGCTACAGTATGACTTTCAGGAAGGAGATGAGACAGGCTCTGGATGGTCAGGAGGTGCTTCCAGATGACTGGACAACTACAGCAAATGTGATCAGGGAGACAAGTAGGACAATCCTTGGTGTGTCATCTGGAAGGGAAAGCGATAAGGAGAATTGGTGGTGGAATGAGGAGGTGCATCCAGAGAAAGAGGTTAGCTAAGAAGAAGTGGGACACTGAGAGGACTGAAGAAAGTAGACAGGAGTACAGGGAAATACAAGTGTAAGGTGGAAGTAGAAGTAGCAAAGGCCAAACAAGGGGCTTACGATGACTTGTATGCAAGGTTGGACAGTAAGGAGGGAGAGACTGATCTATACAGGTTGGCAAGGCAAAAAGACAGAGATGGGAAGGACGTGCAGCAGGTTAGGGTAACAAAGGATAGGGGTGGAAGTGTGTTAACAGATGCCAGTAGTGTAATGGGAAGATGGAAAGAGTACTTTGAAGAGTTGATGAATTGTTCAACAGGATCTTAGATAGTGAGAAGATGCCTGAGGAAGGGAGGAGAAAGTGTGCTAATGCCCATTTTTAAGCACAAGGGAGACGTGCACAGTTGTGGCAACTAGACGAATAAAGCTGATAAGCCACACAATGAAGCTATGGGAAAGAGTAGTTTTAAGCTGGACTGAAGGCAGAGGTGAACATTTGTGAGCACCAGTATGGTTTCATGCCAAAAAAAAAAAAGATCCAGTATTTGCTTTGAGGATGTTGATAGAGAATTACAGAGAAGATCAGAAGGAGCTACATTGCGTCTTTGTAGATCTGGAGAAAGCTTATGATAGGGTGCCCAGAGAGGAACTGTGGTTTTGTATGAGGAAGTCTGGAGTGGCAGAGTGGTTCAAGTGGTGCAGGACATGTATGAGGACTGTAAGACAGTGGTGAGGTGAGCTCTATGTGTGACGGAGGAGTTCAAAGTTGAAGCTGGACTACATCAGGGATCAGCTCTGAGCCCCTTCTTGTTCGCTATGGTAATAGACAGGCTGACAGACGAGGTTAGACAGGAATCTCCATGGACTATGATCTTTCGCCATAGCAAGACGTAGTATCTTTGTGTGAATGGGAGGGACCCAAGCAGAAGAGTGAGGTTACAGGGAGTAGAGACAAAGAAGGTGGAGCAGTTAGGGTCAACAGTCCAGAGCAATGGAGAGTGTGGAAAGAATGAAGAAGCATGTGCAGGCAGGCTGGAACGGGTAGAGAAAAGTGTCAGGTGTGATAGAAGAGTTTCAGCTAAAATGAAAGGTAAGGTTTATAAAACTGTGGTGAGAACAGCGATGTTGTTTGGTCTAGAGACAGTGCCACTGAGGAAAAGACAGGAGGCAGAGCTGGAGGTGGCAGAGATGAAGATGCTGAGGTTCTCTTTGGGAGTGACCAGGATGGATAGAATCAGGAATGAGTACATCAGAGGGACAGCACATGTTAGAGGCTTTGAAGATAAAGTCAGAGAGTCCAGACTGAGACGGTTTGGACATGTCCAGAGGAGAGATAGTCAGTATATTGGCAAAAGGATGCTGAGTTTCCAAATGCCAGGCAGGAGGTCTAGAGGAAGACCAAAGTGGAGGTTTATGGATGTCGTTAAAGAGGACATGAAGGTAGTTGGTGTGAGAGCAGAAAATGTAGAGGACAGGGTTAGATGGAGGCAACTGATTCGCTGTGGCGACCCCTCAAGGGAAAAGCCGAAAGGAAAAGAAGAAGAAGAAGAAGATTACAAGAGGTTCAGATAATGGATAGATGTTAGGTTTACTTTGGCACCGTAAGCTTGTAATGTATGACAGCTATATATCATTCACTGCCATTTCCATTTGTTCAGGCTGTCACCTCGTGACAGCAGTGTGTAACAAACATGCAGAATGAATGCTTTTGTCTGTCAAACAAGCGTTCTCTTTCACATCTTTTTTTTTTTTTTGCTTTTTGCTGTAAGTGACAAATGACAATAGACACGATAGGAAGAAAATAAAAAAAAAAATTAAATTGTCTTCACGATTAATATCGTCATATCGCCCAGCACTACTGATAAAAGCTACTTTTGTCACTATTCCACAGAGGTCTCAGTGAAAGTGAATGTGCGTTTAGAACGCAGAGGCCGTGCAGGGGTGGATCCGCTCCTAATGACATCAAACAGTGACAACAGCTAATTTTTTCAGGTTGGGAGGGGCTGGTGCTTGGAGAGCAGAATGACCTAGAATTTCTCCAAAAAAAAAAAAAAAAGCTCCAAATAGTAGATTTTTCACATTGCTGTCCCTTTAAAAAACACTTACTGACTTATAATAATAAGGTGGGTTTTTAGACAATATAGCACATTGAGCTTCCCCAGAAACGCTTACCCATGTATTATTGTTGAAGCACCATCTGTAAGACACTATTACATGTGTAATGTGTGAACTAAATGGCAGTTAGTGTTTGTTTACCTTAAGTGGTCATCGCTAGCGCACCAATGCTAATCGCGATTGCTAACCGTCATGGAATAATGTGCTGAAGCACTGTCTGTAAGTGACTTTTAAGGCACTATGACATGTAGTGTTTGTTTGTGTTAGTTTACCTTAAGTGGTAATTGCAAATCAAGATTGCTAACCTTCATGGAATAATGTGTTGAGGTAGTATCTGGAAGTGACTTTTAAGACACTATTACATGTGTAAAGTAAATATAATGATGCATGTGTGCACTAAATTGTAGTTAATGCAATTTCGCCACCTATGGTCGTTACGCCACAATTTGTGGATTAATCTCTGCTGAGACCATGACTATTGCGTGCAGAGACAGTGAGAAGAGTTTTATGTGAAGCTTGAGTAAACAGTCACGCGTTTATTTGACTCGGTGACAAGCAGAAGAGAGCAGTTGTGCACATGAGGCAACCTTGCAAAGCATTATGGGTTATGTAGTTGATTACATTGAAGTTGAAGTACAGATGTTGTATGTATTGAAAATGAATGGGGAAAAGTTTATATTTAACATTAAATTGTGCCAAGACTAAGTGCAAATTCTGCAGAATTTTTTGCTGTGGTTTTGGGGTACTTCCTGCTCCAAAAATTGCATGGGAAGTCAATGAGTAAACCAAATCTAATTAACGTTATGCAAAGGAGAAAAGGACTGTAATAGTAAAATATAAATATATCCTAACTCTAATTTATGGGGAAGGGTACTCTTTTTGATACAACAGCTCATCTCGATACGCATTGACAGTATGCATGTTTACTGTAAACCAGCTCCCCACAGTTTACAGTAAGAACACAAATGGACCTTTGACTTGTTTGTTTTCTGACTATATATTCTTTATTTTTATACTTTGTTTTAAAAAGAATATATACATTAACATACACATTCAAAAAATAAATGCACTTGAATCTGCAAAATAATAATATTGCATGTACAAGTCTGTGTCTGGGTGAAGTGCAGACACAATATAAAACATTTTAACAAAACAAATTGACTTTAGCACTCTTTGTCTCTGCCATTTTACATCTTGTCTTTAATACAAATATAGAAATAAAAAATACACTTCAAAATGGAGGTTTTGTTTGCTGTGTCCATGACTATCTCCATGAGGCGACTTTCTTTCTTTGCAGATTCACACATGCAAGCACGCCACACACATTAGTTAAGATAGACAATAGCAGCACAACGGAGACATTAACATTAACACTTGTTTCCCTCATTCCACTCAAAAATGACAGTAATGTGCATAAGCCTTCAGTCTGACCACCTGCAACGTTTCCTAGCTTTGGGGGAAACTTCAGCAAAATACCTACCTACCAAGTAGCATGACTACAACAGCAAAAAAAGAAAGAAAAAGCAGACTAGTAATGAGAATAATGTGTTGGTAGAGTAATAAACCATTCACATAAGATGGCGGAATTAAGGAACTTACAATTTCACTCGACTAGACAGTCCCACTAGGGAGGAGCTGGAGCGTGCTCTGCTTGTACACAACGTCGCAACAGCGGAGGGGAGGGAGTGGAGGGCTTAGGTGGATCAAACCATTTTCTAATTAAATGGGGGTGAACTGTATTTTTGTTGTTTAAATATTACTTTTAAACTCTATGGTTTATATACAATACATACTATATAATTTTCTATCTTGTTAAAAAGAACACACAGTAAAAATATACCTATATACTCAAACATTTTGGGGGTGCTATTGCTCACTTTGGGCTGAAGCACCGCCAAAAAAAGGCTAATAGTAGTAATAGTAGCAGCAGCAGTGGTAGTAGTAGTAGTATTACTAGTAATTATTAAGTAGTAACTTGTAGTTGAATGAATAAAAGGAAAACACACTGCAATCTGGTGAAGGTAGGAGTCGAACCCTCGCTTCCTATTTACTGTTCTATGTGGTGACGCACTATCCACTGACCTACAAGGGATTTGTCATCATTGAAGTGTTGTGAAATATAATTGAGGGATGTGAGTGAATGTGTCATTGAACATTAAGTTGAATGCAATAAATATAACGTGTTAAACAAATGATAATGAACAATACAATTGTGTGAAAATTACAAATGATCAACCCTCGCCTCCTGTTTACTGTTCCTTGCGCTGCCACACTAACCATTGACCCACAGGTGACTTGCTGTCGTCATTGAAGTGTTGTGAAATGTATTTGAGGGATGTCTTGCTGAAGCCAGAGTGAATGCGACATAGAACAATAAATTGAATGCATTCAATATAACATGTTAAAGGAATGATAATGAAAGATAAATTGCGTGAAAATTACAAATGATCAATTGTAGATGACTTATAAATGAAAAAAGACAAGTATAAGGTGGCATTCACACCATCGAATGTACTAAAATGTGGTCTAAGCGGGATTTGAACCGAGGTTCTCAGTGGTGGGAGGCAATTGCTCTCAGGACTGAGCTAAGTGAAGTCTTGAAGGTCATGGCTCAATGGCATATTTATATTGAAAGGTTTTGTACTGCTTTGCACAAAACTTTCAAAGCTGAATGGGGGCACTATTTTAATCATTTCAGTGAAATTATAATGCATTTCCTGATATGAAAGTCAGTTGATATACATTTATCCCTTAGCATAATTGCCATGGATATATTTGCAATATACAGTCGGAGGTGGGATTCGAACCCGCGACCTCCTGGTTACTGGACAAGGTAATTTCCCAACTGCGCTCCTGAGCAGAATCAGAGAGCTGATAATTATGATCAGTTGTATTATGGAAGTGGGAAATAGAAAAAGTACAATGTCAGTCCCTTTGAAAATGAAAGGGTCAAAATAAAACCGTTTGTGAACTCTCTTTTTTTGGTGAGGGAAGCTAGCTAACTACATAGCATGAAATGAGTCGGACATTTAAGACAAAAACGAGCTCAGAATAAATTAGTGAAATTATAATGCATTTCCTGATATGATAGTCAGTTGATATACATTTATATCCCTTAGCATAATTGCCATGGATATATTTGCAATGTACAGTCGGAGATGGGATTCGAACCCGCGACCTCCTGGTTACTGGACACGGTCATTTCCCAACTGCGCTACTGAGCAGAATCAGAGAGCTGATAATTATGATCAGTTGTATGTATGGAAGTGGGAAATAGAAAAAGTAAAATGTCAGTCCCTTTGAAAATGAATGGGGAAACAAAACCGTTTGTGAACTCTCTTTTTTTGGTGAGGGAAGCTAGCTAACTACATAGCATGACATGAGTCGGATATTTAAGACAAAAACGAGCTCAGAATAAATTAAACATGACAAAATAACACTATTTAAACACAAAAAAAACATACTTACCCATGGTAGAAGTCCCAGAAACAATGTCCAAAAGCACATCCTCACCAGGCAAACGTGACTTGTTTACCAATAGGACTCTATATACACGTTTTTTATAGCGTGAACTCAAGTCTCCAGCGTGAACCCCCGTGATCTTGTGGTCTGGCGGGTACAGATTTCTGGACACGGACAGCTCACGCAACGCACTCTGTGTGAATTGCAGTCCGTGCGGATGCCATACGGAAAACGCACCGCGTCGGTTCCGCAGTCAGTGTGATTGGGCGTCAGATGATATCTTCCCAAGATGGCGTGAATTTTTTAATTAAGTTGAAATTTTAACGGTGTAAATCAGAAGTAATATGTGGGAGTTATCGCATGGCAAAAAAGTGAGGAGAATAAAATGCAATAATAAGTATAATAATAAAGGTAAGAAACAACAAAAGTGGGAGTGCTTTCAGCATTCCAACAATAATAAGTATAAATATAATAAAGGTTAGAAACAACATATGTGGAAATGCTTCCAGCAAAAAGTGCATGTGGTGGATTGAATGCAACAATTTGAGTCTCTGTGTTATATAAAACCTAGACTTGCACCGTTTACAATGGCCACTTGTGCATGCCCTTGTGATCTTCCCGTGAATACTTGCTCTAAGCCAGTTGTACTGTTTTCATTTAAAATATCAGCAATATGCACTATTTTGCCCCTGAGAGTGCTGACTTTTAATTTTGATTTTATTTTATTCTTTCATTGTTTGTTTTCTTAAATCCATTTAGCTTCTAGAAAGGACTATGAAAACCAGTAAGCAAATTATTTATAAAAAATAATAATAATAAAATAAAAATTAATTCTTTTTTTTTTTTTTTTTTTTTTTCTTGGGAGATCTCAGTATTGATCATTTGAAATGTCATCATCATTGTTCTCCCTTTTTTTTTTTTTTTTTTTTTTTTTGTATGTGTGTTTGTGCGTGTGTGCGTGCGTGCGTGTGTGTGTGCGTGCGTGCGTGCGTGCGAAAAAAAATAAAAAAAAATAAGAATTCCCATACCGTTCACCTAAACCGAACACTTCAAAATCCAGCCAGAGTCGTGGGGCCGCCAGGAGACCCAAAGGGGGACCAAAGAAAAGAAAGAAAAGCGAAGCCCAGCACCGACCAGACACCACCCACCGGGCCACTAACCTTCACCAACCCCAAAGACATCCAAACTCCAACAAATCAGGGAAACCTCAAGGGCCCAAAGGAGAAACTGAGGAAAGGTAGAAAGGACAGACGAAGCAGAGTGAGATCCACAGACACCAGCCTCCACCGAATCAATGACCTGAGGGAGAAACAAGTTGTGTCTGAGTCTCGATAGATGCTGGTGTGGTGGATCTAGCATGCATGAAAATCTCCACCAAAGAGGGGAGCCGTCGACCCCCGCCAGGACAGAGCAAGCGCAACACCTCAGGGCCCCCCAGGCCGCGGCCGCGCCAAAGGACGACCCCCGGGCCCCGCAGGGGCCACCGGCCGGAGAGCAAACCCCGGAGCAGGAGCGCCCCCCACCCCAACGCGGCCCGCGCCCCCAACCCAACGCAGCAGGACGGGGCACTGCAGGCCCACCAGGCACCCCACCGGCCCACAACCCCCGCTCCCCCCGCGACCCCCCCGCCACCCCACCCCCGCCACCCACCCCAACCCAGCCCCAACCGCCCCCAGGTCCCCAAATCCCCAGACACCCTACCCACCCCAGCACCCCCCACCCCGGCACCCCCACCACCACCCCCCCACCAACCAAGCCGCCCCCGCCCCCCGCCCCCACCCCCACCAACCGACAGCCCCCCAGCCCCCGACCCCAGACCCCGGGGACACACCGCACCCAGGCATCCGCGCCGAAGAGGGGGCCGGGCAGCGGAGCGGAGAGGGCACCCGCGCCCACCCCACCACGCGGAGAGACGGAACACCAGGGGCAGAAGGGGAGATGGGGGCACCGGAGGACGGGCGGCATCCCCGAACCCCAGGCCCAGCGGGGAGAGGCCCCGGTCGTCACCCCAACGATCTAAGTGAAAAACTAACCCTGTTACTAAGTTCGCCAGCTCGCCGACTGGCGAACTCTACCCCTAAACCGTGTGTGTGACCCCACCCAGTGTATATACATAAGTGTGTGTGTGTGGTGCATTAAAATTGGGGGCAGGTGAACCGGAGCAGAGGGAAATGATATCCCCCCCTGCTCCGATCCATCCGCCCCCCAGGCATGTCAATGAGCGTATGTGGTGCATTAAAATAAATTAATGGGGGGGGGGGGTGCACACGGACAGGCGACCGCAGCACTGCTTCATACCGCGGCCGCCCCAACCGATGCCCCCCCCCCCCCAGTTGTGTGGTGCATTAAAATTTGGAGGGGAGCTGCAGGGCGGAGACGGTGTCTCCACCCCACCCCACTCCCCCCCAAAGTGTGTTATGTGCCCTAAAATGTATTGTGCAAAACTAGTGCAGTGAGTTAAGAGGAGCGACCAGCTGGGCCCCCCCCAACCGGGCGGGGGGGGGGGAGGCGCACCCGCCCACCAAAAGCCCCACCCACCCCACCGGGACCCCGGCGGGGCTTGCCCCCCGGATACCGGGGCCCGCCCGAAGTGCCCGGAGGCCCACCGGAGCGGGGCGGGCACAACACCAATCCCGCCCACTCCCCCGGCCCCCGGAGCGCCGAGACCCGGGCCACGGACGGAACCCCCGGCCTAGGGGAGGGGGAGGAGGGCGGACAGGGGAGGGGGAGGGGACGGGGGAAGGAGACGACAGGAAGGACAGGAGGCAGCAGCAGGGCCGCAGAGAGAGGGGGAGAGGAGGAGGAAGGGCGACGAGGGAGAAGGGACAGGGAGGCGGAGGACGGGCGGGGAGAGGTGAAGAGGGAGAGGAAGCAAGGGGGAGGAAGGGGGAGGGGAGAGGGAACCACGGGGCACCCCGGCGGCCCACAGGCCCCGACCCGCGTCGCCGGACCCAGAGCGACGGACCGCGCCGGGGCGGCGCCGCCCCGGACACCAGGGAGAGCCCCGCAACACAGCACCCACCACGAGACCCAGGGAACGACCAAGACGCAGCCGCCACCCAGCACCCCACCAGCCACCCAATAAAAATTAATTCTATACCGTGATATATACCGTTACCGCGAAGGGATACAGTTTATACCGTAAAAGGAATTTTGGGCCGTATCACTACTACCTACCTACTTGGAGAGAGCGGGAGTCAAACAGCTGACCCTTTGGTTACTAGAAGACCTGCTCTACCTTCTGAGCCATGGCCACCACGATATAATGTCAACGTTTGGCCATCCATGTAAAGTAGTGGGGGCACATTATAGCCGTTGGGCAGTCTATAAGCGTATATGGGCCAGGGTTGATCCCCACCAAATTATATACGTACTGCATATGCAATGTTTAATCCTAGCTACTTTGTGATACTGCACATACCTGTACTGTTTCCAGGGCTGCCATGACTTTTGGAGTAATGATGACAGCCAGCAGAACCTGGGTCAAGAACCTGCTCTACATTTGCTTCTCCATTAGTTAAAGACACCGCTCTGGAGGACCCTGGGGAGCTACCCTGCGAAGCATCCACTGAGTGCCGGTTGCTCCTTCTGAAACACATGGGCGGGGGGGTGGTTGGGGTGCTAATGAAAACACGAATCACATTACAAAAAAAGGAAAACAGATAAAGCAAAGCAAGATTAACAATGTGATGAGTCTGAGTAGAAAAGGGAAACAGGTATCCTTCCTGTACTAATAACACTGTCCTTGGGACTGGGTAAAAAAAAAACTTGCACTTCAAGATCAACAACACTCCTTTCTCTTTCGCAAGGTGAAACTTATTTTTTATCTTGGTGTTAGTGCCACCCACTGGCAAAAGGAAATTTTCATTATTGTCTTTTAAGTGCAACTGACCCCCTAACCCCCACCGCCACCCCTAACAGTCGTTCTCCTCCCCTCACTAATATTTCATATAAGGAGGCGTTGACGGGAGGACCATTCGGCTTGCACGTGGGGAGTGGGTTGGCCGTGATCTGTTTGTGATTGACAGCAGCAGTTAAAACTACGATCTAAATCATTTCTATACTACCACAAGTTGTGCTAAATAAACTAACCAAATGCTATGCTAATAAATTACTAACCTGAAAATCGATATAAAGATGTTCGCAAACGCTACAATTCCAGCTCCAACTCGCACAAAAGCCGTGTATGAGCCGGTGGGTGGCAGAGCAACGTCAGCCTCACGAAAGTGATGTGTAGTCTGCTTGTCCAAAGAAAGAGCCAAATTGTGTTTATCCCAGTGTTTAACCAAAAGATGACGCCACACAAGCGTTTTTTTTGCCCCAAATAGAAATCCGGACGTCACGTGACTATTTCTCTGAACACGCTACTTATTTATTCCTGCGACAGGAAAGTAGCAGCGCAGTGTTAATGGACTAGAACTGCAAGGAGGGCCAAAACTAGCATTTATCCGTCGACTTTCCACCCAAGAGCATTGACAGTCACTTTGATGAAAAGGACATGATATAAATGCGCGAGGTGGACATGTTGGATTGTCAATGAAGTATCAGGAGTGCTTTTTTTTTTTCAAACTCAGTGACGCTGCTACGTGGAATTACCTCCTCTCTTGCTTTTAAATCTGATCATACAAAGGCTTTACAAGTTTGTAAAATCCGGATTTTTTATTTTAATTTTATTAAACCATTATTCTACCAGGAAAATCCCATTGAGATCCATAGATCTCTTTTTCAAGGGAGTCCTTGCCAAAAGGCGTACCTTGTAAATAAATTTGTATCAGTGTGTCAGCCAACGAGTGTCCAAAGCAGGCCACCCAACCCAGGAATACAGTTCACAGCAAGGTTATTATCGTAAACGAAAACAAACGAAATGACGAAAATGAAAAAAAAAGAAAGAAAAAAATAGAAAAACTCATCACTGTGAAGTTCACAGTGATAAGTTCGTGAACCATAGTTTGTTGTAAACCTTATGTAAAGCTTTGGCTGGGGCATGTGAGTATAAAAGGTCTCCATAATCAAGCACAAGAAGAAATGTTGCAGCCACAAGTCTCTTCCTTGCATGGAAAGAAAAACACAATTTATTTCTAAAATAGAAACCTAACTTAAGGTGCAGCTTTTTTTTTTTTTACAAGAGAATCAATGTGAAGCTTAAAAGGAACCCCGACTGTAATGACAAGTTTGCTCTGTATTTTTTATTTGGTTGTTACTAACATAACTATGAGATTCATTTTTCAAAAATCATTTCCAGTTTAATATTGTGTGGAAACTGTATTTGGATGTACACCACCATTGTTATTTTCGTCACAACGCATTCAGTGCGTAGTGACGTAGAATGGCGGCTGGCTCTCTGCTGAACAATGTGAAACGCCTATAAAGAAAGCAAGGTAACGCCCAATTCACACTGACTGCAGAACGGACGTAGTGCGTTTTCCGTACAGCATCCGCAGGGACTGCATTTCACAACGCGTGTGTTGCGTGAGCTGTTCGTGTCTCGAAATCTGCAACCGCCAGACCACAAGATCACGGGGGTTCACGCTGGAGAGTTGAGTTCACGCGATAACAATTGTGTATTTAGAGTCCTATTGGTAAACAATAGCCACACTTGCCTGTTGTCACATCGATATGCTTTTGGACATTATTTCTGGGACTTCTACCATGGCTCTTCTACCATGGGTAAGTACGTTTTGTGTTTAAATAGTGTTATTTTGTCATGTTTAATTTATTCTGAGCTCGTTTTTGTCTTAAATATCCGACTCATGTCATGCTATGTAGTTAGCTAGCTTCCCTCACCAAAAAAAGAGAGTTCACAAACGGTTTTGTTTCCCCATTCATTTTCAAAGGGACTGACATCGTACTTTTTCTATTTCCCACTTCCATACATACAATTGATCATAATTATCAGCTCTCTGATTCTGCTCAGTAGAGCAGTTGGGAAATGACCTTGTCCAGTAACCAGGAGGTCGCGGGTTTGAATCCCACCTCCGACTGTACATTGCAAATATATCCATGGCAATTATGCTAAGGGATATAAATGTATATCAACTGACTATCATATCAGGAAATGCATTATAATTTCACAAATTTATTCTGAGCTCGTTTTTGTCTTAAATGTCCGACTCATTTCATGCTATGTAGTTAGCTAGCCTCCCTCACCAAAAAAAGAGAGTTCACAAACAGTTTTATTTTGAAATATACCGGCTCTACCTTGATGCCAACGCCTGACTTCGTGTCCAGCTCGTGTAATTTCTTCACCTTCAAGAAAATCTGCATGCGGCATCCGGAAAAAGTAGAAAGCGTGCGGAAAGCTTGCGGAAAGCTTGCGGAAACCTTCCGCGGCGCCGCATCCGATCCGCACCGCATACACTGCAGCTGGTGTGACACGCAGACTCAAATGCTCTCTATTTCTTGCGGCGTCCGTACGGATGCCGTACGGAAAACGCACCGCGTCCGTTCCGCCGTCAGTGTGAATTAGGCGTAAGCCTCCGTAGTGTTCCTAAGGGGATGATCAAAGCTCTTGAATGCTGTCTGGTAAATGACGAGAGCACGGCGTGGGGGAGAGTGACTACTGATCGCATGTTGTTCCTTTAGGGACGCTACGAGGCTTACCGCATGCGTGTGCCGCTCCGGCGCCGCAGCCGATTCGTTTCCATTCTATCAACTTGTTCAAATTACCCCGGCTACGTGTGTGCTTCAGATCGGCTGCGGACCAGCTGCGTCGTGTTGGAGCTAGCCGCATGGATAGGCCTATTTTCTATTTTTTGCAATTTTTTCTTGAGACGTATCCGTCGGCATCCATCAAATGGCAAACTAGCACAGAACACATCAAGCAGGACAGGAAGACTGATGCAATTTCAAAATAAAAAATTCTGGTTACTTTTCAAAATAAAATAAAATTAAAATTAATTATTAAAATAATTAAAATAAAAAGATTCTGGCTAAATTGTGTAATTGCACATGTCAAGGTACAGCAACTGCATAAATGGTCAGAAAACTCTCAAATTTTGCATAGTGTATCCTGACACATTGGTGAACTAGGAAGAAAATAACAATGGGCTTCTTGTATTTCAATTCTCAAGTATGGGTGATACTGAATTGAAATACCCTAAAAGATCAAGAAATGTCTCGCCGCCTGACAATTTAGCATCAAAAGTGATCCATTTTAAACATTTTACTATACATCTCACTGCCTCAAATGCATACAAACAATTGTAACCTTCAATTTAAGTCTAAGATGAGCTTTCTATCTTAAGTATTAGATGAGCTATGACCAAAATACTCCACTGTACCCTTCCTCTCTCCCCCTCAGCGGCACGCGACATTCGTGCATGTGAAAATAAATGTGCACGCGTAGGCTAACGACACGATACTAGAAAGTTGAAACATGTTCAACTTTTGTCGCTGTTGCCGGGGCTTCAACCAATCAGCGAAGGTTTCATTGACGAGCCAATGAACGCAGGGCATGCTACACAGTGGGCTATCCAGCAAAATGGTTGAGATAATTTTAGCAGCGTTTATCATTTTGTAAAAAAAAAAAAAAAAAAAGCTGCAAGGTGAGCCTTCGTCCCAGTCTCAGGTCTATTGCGGACCCCAACAGGTTCTCTTCCAAGATCGGCTAGTATTTGGCACTAACCATTCTACTCGCACTAGCTTCCCTGTCCATGCAGAAGAAAAGCACCACCAGATCATGATGCTCCCACCACCATATTTGACAGTGGGGATGGTGTAATTGAGACTGATGAGCAGTGTTGTTCTTACAGCAAACAGTGTTTGAAATGTAGTACAAAAAGTTCAATTTTGATCTCATCTGACCAGAGCAACTTCTTCCACTTGTCAGTGGTGTCTCGTACATGTCTCCTGGCAAACTGCTCTCTTTTAGAAATGGCTTTCTTCTTGCCACCTTTCCATACAGGCCAGATTTGTGAAGTACTCACCTGATGGTTGTTCTATGGACGGATTCCACTACCTCTGCTGTGGATCTTTGCAGTTCACTTAGAGCAGAGGTGGGCAAACTCGGTCCTCGAGGGCCGGAATCCTGCAGGTTTTGGACGTCTCCCTCTTCCAACGCAGGATGATTCCAATCAACAGGATAGTTATCAGGCTCATGCAAAGCTTGCTGATGAGGTGTTCATATATCAGCTGTGTTGGAGAAGGGAAACATCCAAAACCTGCAGGACTCCGGCCCTCAAGGACCAAGTTTTTCGACCCCTGATTTAGAGCGATCAAAGGCCTCTTGGGTACGTTTCTGATGAGTGCCCTCCTTTTTCGGTCAGAAACTTTGGAGGGACGGCCTTGTCTTGTAGATTTGTGGTTGTTTGGTACCTCATCCACTTATGGATGATTGATTGAACAGTACTCTGTGTTGTTCAAAGCTTTTGAAACGTTTTGTATCCTTCTCTTGCTTTAAATCTCTCCAAAACATTGTTTGTGTTCTTTTGTCTTCATAATGCTGACTAAAGATTAAGGTTGCGGTTCACAAACGATTTCAGCCTCCCGATGTGCAAAACTGGATAGAGACTTACCCCAACACCTGGAGCTATAATTGCAGCAAAAGGGGGTACGACAAAGTATTAGTCCAGGGTGGGCTGAATACTTTTGCACACCCTCATTTTCTTATATATATATTTTTTAGGTATATGACAAGTTTGAAATAACATAGACACTTCGTTTCAATTCAAGATTGAGTGCTACTTTGTGTTTAACTTTGACATAAAATTTCAATAAAATATATTTATGCTTGAGGTCGTACCGTGACAAAATGTTAAAAAACTCAAGGGGAATGAATACTTTTTCAAGCTGCTGTACCTGGAAGTTGACCCTTATGTGCTGAAAGAGGACCCTCTTGCAAGGTGGGAAGGTGGAGAGGTCAACAGAAAGACCCTTCCAGCACATAAGAAGAGTTAACTTCCAGGTATGTGTCTGGAAAGAAGGCTCATGAGGTCTACCCAGAGATCCCATTCCCTATCGACCATGGATTTCACATGAACCCAGAGACTGGCAAGTTAGAACCACTATGGTTTGAGGGTGATGTCATTCCCAAAGCCACAGGTGTCACAGTCCGGTGCTCGAGGGCCTGAGTCCTGCATGTTTTGGAGGTTTATCTACTCTAACACACCTGATTCAATTATCAGGATCATTATCAAGCTCCTGCAGAGCTTGCTAATAAGCTTAAATATGAATCAGCTTTGTTGAACGTGGGAAAACTCTAAAACATGCAGGACTCAGGTCCTCGGCGACCGGACTTTGACACCACTGATGTCTTGGCAGTAGAGGATACAGATGAGGATGACTTAGCAGCTGATGAAATCCATACAAATATGGATGATGATCAGGAAGAGGATGATTAAAATCCAGTTATATTTGATCATAGTTCAATTTTATGGTTAAGCGGCACTCTATTATTTCTCCATTTGGCTACACAGAATGTTAATCTATTAGAAAATGTTCACAAGTCCTTTTTATTCCTTGTCATGATCTTGAAAAAGTCTACACCAGAGCCGGGAACCCTGAGATACTACCTGCAACTGTCCGGCGCCGAGCTCTCCAACTGCTCGGACACGTGGCGCGGCTAGAAGATTCAACACCAGCCAAGCGGGTGATACAAGCAGCCTCAATACCCCCTCCTGCAGGTTGGCTCCCGAGGATGGCACATGCTCTCCTGGGTGTCTCAGGTCGAGGCTTTTCCCATAGGAGTGTTTTTTGGCCCCTGTGACCAAATGGCCCCGAGTTGGGGGTGGTCCCTATCAACTTGTGATGGCCCAAAGTATGAGATAAGAGAAAACTGTCCGGCGCCGAGCTCTCCAACTGCTCGGACACGTGGCGCGGCTAGAAGATTCAACACCAGCTAAGCGGGTGATACAAGCAGCCTCAATACCCCCTCCTGCAGGTTGGCTCCCGAGGATGGCACATGCTCTCCTGGATGTCTCAGGTCGAGGCTTTTCCCATAGGAGTGTTTTTTGGCCCCTGTGACCAAATGGCCCCGAGTTGGGGGTGGTCCCTATCAACTTGTGATGGCCCAAAGTATGAGATAAGAGAAAACATTATTATTTTTTTAAAAAAAGGTAACAAAAACATCCTGAGGAGTGGACCTGGCTCCCGGCCTAATCCTATTTCGCAATCATGTCAGCAAAACGTCATAATGCTTAATGCTTAAAAAATGTATGCTGTAAGCAACGTCAAAGCAGAAGCTGTGGGAGTGGACGGTGAGTTCAATCAAAGGACGTCCACCTTTTTCTGCTTCTCTATTGAGCACTGACTTTGTGTGTTTGTTGTTGGTTTTAATGCCACATTCTCGCGCGTGACCACGCGAGACACTGCGGGAAGTTGTCGGCGACAGAGCTGCCGGACCGCAGCTGTGCGCAGACGCTGAGTTTTGTCCATAAAATTGACGTGTCCGGAGCACGCAGTCAAGACCCAGCAGAGCGGAGCCGCAATACGTTGTGACGTAAATAACAAAGACGGCGTACGTCCAAATGAAGTTTCTACAAAATGCATTAAACTGGAAATGATTTTTGAAAAATTAATCTCAAAGGTATGTTAGTAACAACCAAATTAATAAGAGATAGTGCTTTTAAAAGACAATGATGCATCAATTAAGATGCCCAAATATTTAAAAGCACTAACAACCTCAATCACTGAGCCATCAAGAGAAACAATAAGGGAAACAGTCTTCTGCTTGTCTTTGCTATTAGAAAACACCATTGCGCCTAGAAATTCTGTCCATAATAGTTATGTACAGAATTGGTGACAAAGAGCAGCCTTGGCGGAATCCAACACTCACTAAGAATGAATCAGTCTTACTGGCAATGCGGACCAAACTCTGACACCGGTCGTACAGGGACCGAACAGCCCGTATCAAGGGGCTCTGTACCCCGTACTCCCGAAGTACCCCCCGCAGGACTACCCGAGGAACACGATCGAACGCCTTCTCCAAATCCACAAAACACATGTCGACTGATTAGTGAACTCCCATGCACCCTCAAGGACCCTGCCGAGGGTGTAGAGCTGGTCCACTGTTCCACGGTCCTGACGAAAACCACACTATTACTCCTGAATCCGAGATTCGACTTCCCAACGGATCCTACTATCCAGCACCCCTTAATAGGCCTTACCAGGGAGGCTGAGGAATGTGATCCCTCTATAGTTGGAAACCACCCTCCGGTTCCCCTTCTTAAAAAGGGGGACAACAACCCCGGTCTGCCAATCTAGAGGGACTGTCCTTGATGTCCACACGATGTTGTAAAAGCGTGTCAACCACGACAGCCCCACAACATCCAGAGCCTTTAGGAACTTTGAGCGGATCTCATCCACCCCTGTGGCATTGCCACCGAGGAGCTTTCCAACCACCTCAGTGACTTCAACCCCAGAGTCCCCAGACTCTGTTTCCTCAAAGGAAGATGTGTCGGTGGAATCGGCGAGGTCTCCGAAGTATTCACGACTCACGACGTCCCGAGTCAAGGTCAGCAGTACGCCATCTCCACTATACACAGTGTTAATGGTGCACTGCTTTTCTCTCCTGAGATGCCGAGCTAAGAGCCCAGCGGCATGCTATGCGCTGTAGCTTCTTGCTAGCTAGCCTGCTAGCCTACAACCATAATGTGAGTCACACCTTCCAAACAAATCTTCCTCCCACCAATTCACTATTTAAACATCATACACAACATATACACGGCTAAACTTGTGACTGGGATAAAAGTTAATTTTGCATTTGATGTCACACATCGTCATCCTGATTGGATGACGATGTGTGACAACTATCTATCTATCGATCAATCAAACTGTGAGGTGTGGTTGCTTTCAGTGACAGTTTGAAAACAGCATATGGCCTTCAATCAATCAATAACCTACATGCTTTTTAATTACACAAGGATTTTTACTATTTGTAGGCTGCCCGGGTCCCTATCACCCGCAAATAGCAGGGGCACATTGTATAGAATATATATTGTGGTGATATTTATTTTTATTTTGTCTTCATGAGCATACTCAATATTTGAGTAATCAAAAAGTAATCCACTTACATTACTTTAATATTATGGTACTTGGATTACGTTACTAACTACATTTTTTAGCAGGTAACTTGTAACTGTAACGGATTATATTTTAAAAGTAACCCTCCCAACCCCGTTGACTTCAAACTTGGCCTGGACCATGTCAAGACCTAGGCCAACAAAACGGGAAAAAAATCTTGAGTTTTCAAAATACTATATGACGGGTCGGGGCATCATATTTTTTGTTTTATATTTCCTTATCCATGAAATACAAAATACGTAATAACTCCTCGGTACATGCTTAAAAAATTCCCAAACGTTACTTGTATGTTTATAGTCACCTGAAGGTATGTTGAGCCGCATTTTGTAATAACGGTGCATTTTGTAATAAACGTCCAAAAAGTAATAACTTTTTCATTTCATTTTGTAATAAAGCCGCATTTTGTAATAAATTGCCACATTTTGTAATAAACTGCCACATTTTGTAATAAACTGCCCCAACGCATTTTGTAATAAA